>NC_041381.1:182877452-182905779 GCF_002162155.2 Triticum dicoccoides
GAGGCGCCGGCGGCGGAGAACCGGCGGCGGGGCTCGGACGCGGGGGCGTGGGCGCCCCGGGCTGCGTCGGCGGTGGCTCGGGCCCGGGCGACCCACGGCGGGCCGGATCTGGGCCCTGGAGGGCCCGACGGTGGGGGGAGAGAGGGCGACGTGGCTGCGCGCGAGTGGAGGAGGAAGGTGGCGGCGCTGACGTGTCGCGACAGGATTGGCTGGGACGACGTGGAGGCTGGCGGTGGACGCGTCCGGCGCGGGCGGACGTGTCCGGCGGCGCGAGGAGGGAGACGCTAGGGTTCATCTGCCCGAAAAATCGCTGAGGGGCACATATATAGATAGAGGGAGCTAGGAGAGTCCAAATGAGGAGCGGTTTTCGGCCACGCGATCGTGATCGAACGACCGAGAGCATGGAGGGGGTTAGGATGGGTTTTGGGCCACTTTGGAAAGGGTGTTGGGCTGCAAACAAAAGAGGCTTTTACGGTTACACGGTGAACCGTTGGAGTATCAAACGACCTCCAAATGGCACGAAACTTGACAGGCGGTCTACCGGTGCTATACCAAGGCCGCTTGGCAAACCTCGGGCCATTCCGAGAAAGTTTAACACCCGCTCACAATGAAAGACCAAAGGGGAACACCGGATGACATAGGAGTGCCGGATTGCAAAACGGACAACGGGGAAAATGCTCGGATGCAAGAGATGAACACGTATGCAAAATGAGATGCACATGATGACATGATATGAAATGCATTTGATGACATGGCAAAATACAACACGCAAGCAAATGACATGGCAACGATGGCGAATAACTGGCAGACACCTGGCGCAACAAATCCGGGGCATTACACAACTGCAAGACAGGCGGGTGATTGGTGCAAAGTGGGAAGGCAAATATCCTCCACGGCGTCCGGAGGGGTGACCCATCTTGCGTCAACGTGTCTCTTGATCTCATCAATGTTCCCATCGGCGTCGGGATGGTCAATGCTGAAAGAAGCCTTATCATGGCCCTTGTAGATGTACTTGTAAAGATATTTGACGGCCTTTATGCTAGAGCAGATCTCAACATTGATGTGGCAATTGAACATTCACAAAAGGTATGGGTTATAAGGCACAACCCATCTGTTGTCCAACATCTTCCCTCGGACCTTAGCACGTCTACCGCCGTCTCTACGTCGATAAACTGGACACGAGTCCTTCCCCTACGATGTGTTTTCATTGAACGGCCTCGGGTATCTGCACTTGCATCCGTTTTCTTGCATGAAAACATTATTTGGGTTGAGAGAACCGCATGGTTCGTGCATCATATGCTTTACCACCATTTCATACAATTCGGGATACTTATGCTTATCTGGGAGCTCTGCTGATATGAGTCGGTCATACTGCTCTGGGACGATAAGCTTATATGATGAGTCCATGATCAACAAAAAATGTGCATGGGGAAGGCCCCTTTTTTGGAACTCGACTATGTATACATAAGCGACCACAACACCTAGGATCTGCTTCTTGAACAACATGTCCTTCATAGCCTCTAGTTTGCCATAGAACACGCGAGCCACAATATCAGGTCGGTCCTGCGCAGTCTGACCAGGCAGCAACTCATTAGTTATCTCTTCCCATTTTGGATTGCAAGTCATGGTCAAGAAGATGTCAGGCTTCCCGTATGTGTGGAAAATTGCCATGGCATCGATATGCCTCTTTTTCATGTCGCGATCACCGCATGGGTATGTTCCAGGGAGAACTATCCTTGTCCGAACAGCGCTTGCTCGCGTCTCACCGGATGTGATCGCATCAACAACTCCTTTATACAAGTCGGCCCGAATCTGCATCTGGTTCTTCCTGAACCACCTCAACCGACAACTCTCAATCTTAACATACATGTCTACCGCCCATTGCTGCAGCAGGCGTGCTCCATAGAGTATGGGATTGAAGATCGCAGGCCGTGTCTGTAGCATGTAACAGTAATAGTCTCTTACAGAGACGCACAACCTGCTATTCCCCTCTACATGTGATCAAGTACAATCAAAATGAGGTATTATTCGAGTTAAATTATAGTATTTGTAACAATACTTGTTGCCTACGGCATACCTGCATCCTCATCATCATCATGGCCCAGTTGGGGATGTAGTACAACCTCCCAAGGAACATCACGTTTAGGTAGCTTCGGATGCCAACCTAGCTCGCCCCTTGGATAAAATAGGGGATAAGACAACGGGTCATATGCCCCGGAGGTCACACGAATACTATGTCTTTCATTGTTGTTACCACAAAGTGTTATCCTCCGGTCAAACCTTTTTGCTAGGTCGCTACCCTCGACCCAAATTGCAGCGACCTCAGATGACAACGGTCTATTGTATCTTCTTTGGTCAAGCCTCTTATCGGTGTTTAGGTCTATCCTATAATCATCGAGGTTGTCCTTGTGTGCACCCAAACTCCTAAATTGCTGTGAGTACGGATTTTCTTTCAGTATGTCTACTAACTTCTTCACGACATCCTGGTCTAACTGCTTGGTGGCCGCCTTACGATGAGTAATGGTTGGGTCGTCATCATAGAAGTATAACTGCAGATGTTCTGGACGGGAGCTAGGGCCGAACGAGTGCACATTGTGGTAGATGGTGTCGTGTGCCCGGAATGTGTACACCCCGGACCTCATGTTTGTGTAGTTCTCATCGAGGCTGACACCAAGGGTTGTGAAGGCGAAATGCCCATTGAAGAACCGTATGTTCTCCCGAAAATGTCTAGAATCTGCATCCATGCTAGACCATAGTCTCATCAGCTCCGGGACTGGTTCAGGTTGTTTAAGTTCGATATGTCCATTGCGACAGCAGAACCCGTCAGTCTCAGACACAAACTTTTTGGCATTGCAGTGTTTGCAGTTTGCGTCTAGTTTCAGGACGTGAGTGGTGTCTGGGATGTTTGTGTAGACAAAGTCTAATGGGTCAACATCGCTAGGTATAGCAGACGACATGCTCGTTTCATCAACATCCTCAATTGTGTCATTATCGGATCCTACAGGCATTTGTTGAGGCAGGATTGTGAAAAAAGCAATCACAATTAACTATAATTGCACTTAAGCTCAACGACTTTGAAGTTCCGACTAACCCATACCTTGGTCGCGAAACATGTAGTACTCCTCATCCATCAAGTCGGATGGTATCGGTTCATCGCCCATGATGGGGTCTCGGAACACATCGTTGTCAACTGCATTATAGATGTCGCAAATGTGTCAAGAGACAACATGATGCCAGAACAAAGTTGCTGAGAATTAGAATAAGAACAAGACAAAATCATTTTCCATACCATTGGTGCTAACACCGTAATTTGGCACTACCGGTGGGTTGTCGCCATCCGATGAATCATCTTCGGCGCCCCATCCGAGGGGTATTGCACGGCAGCTGGATGCGGGACATTCAGAGGTAGAGTTTGCTAGGTTTGGACGAGGGAGTGCAAGGGATTCTTTGCATGGGGTTTTAGCATAACTGGCCTTTCTTAGAGCACTTGACTGTCCCTTCTCAATAACAAACATGCTTTTGCGGCGTTGCACACGCTTGCCTCGGATCTTTTCATTCATTCCTTCTCTGTCATCAACCGTTAGTTCACCCTTTTTCTTCTGATAATAGGTTCGGCTACGTGAGTTTCTCTGCTCCCTCGTAGCTCGGTCATTGTCATGGGTAACATCAGACGCTCCTAATGATGAAGGGGGTAATGCTGCTTCAATGTGTGCAACGTCTGTATAGCTTGTGCCATCAGGGGTGTCTTTAGGAAAAACGTTGTGAAAATGTCATTAGAACAATCTGATGTAGTGGATAATGAATATTACCACTACTTGTTGCTACTCAAATATAAATCATGTGCATTAAGATCAAGCATTTGACGCTATGCTGTGTGCCTAGTATTCTCTAAAAGAATATGCAGGTATGAGGAAAAAAATGATTACTTCAATGTTAAACTAAAGGCATTGTTTTACCTGATGTAGATATCGGGTCTTTATTTTCATCTGCTTTCAGCTGATCCTTTTTCCACCGATAAGAAGCTCTTCTCAGTGCATTTCTATGATCTCTCTTCCGCTCTTCCTCGGTTAATTGATTGGTTTCTTCAAGAACATTGAAATGAACGTCTGCTGTGATTCATGGCACAGTATAAATGTAGAGAGCAAAACATAATCTGACCTCGCATTATGACATATCATGCTCAAGTTTTTTACCCTTAAAAGTATTGTCATAAACCAGACCAGATGTGACCGTAGTTGTAGCAGTGAAAATTGTTTCATTATTTGACAATGCTGTATAGTCGGAGCTAGACGGGTTGTCTGGTAAAAAAATGTTAATAATACATACTCATAACTTATTGGTTAAAACCTTAATCTACTGCTACTCTTAATGTTGGTTAGAAGATTTAAATCCTACCAGATAAATTAAGGGCCTGGAAATTCTCTTCTTGCAGATCCCGATCCTTTTTCCGCCGATAAGAAGCTCTCCTCAGGGCGTTTCTATGGTCTCTTTTGCGATATTCTTCCGTTCTTTACGGATTCTCTTTGTTCTCAATCAACTCATCTAATTCAACATGCGTGGTGAGTATTTTAACTTCATATATCAACGGTACTATGACCTTGCTCTTATATATACCATGAGTACCTGATGTACCTGCTATCGCATTAGTAGGTTGACGAACGTTCATGATATCACCTAGGGTACGACGTTGAACGATGTGCACATCGTTTTGTTGTTTTTTCAAATTTTCTGTCTTGCTAATGCGATAAGATGCTCGCCTCCATGCGTTGTTAAGTTCCCTATGATCTACAAGATGAATCAATTGTATAGTAGTTAGTGAATGAAATAAGGCCCACTTTTCTATTAAGCTTAGTTTGACAACTCACTTATATCACATGTTTTACCACATGCAAATTTTAGTCAGCACAGTCATGTTAAAGAACTCACCAGAATTTGTCAAGGAGGGCTGATGAACCTCTTCCACAACACAGTATCTTTATCCTTTTTTTCGATAAGCACCACGCCTTTGTGCGTTGAACTGCTCCTTTGTTGTCTCAGCGTAGTCTATGCAATTGACGTAGTTTGCATCATGACAAAATTAATAACTACTAAACAGATAGAGCAGAGAACACATATGTTCAATGATGAGCCACTACCGATCACGTCAGTATCGATTGTGGATAAGCGTCCATGTGCATACCTTTTACCACTGTCGCCCCATCTAATGCATCGTTTGAAGGTTCACAGCCTACAGCTTAGCAATAAAAAAACCAGGGTAACATGTATCAGAAGGTGAACACACTTGAATATAAGTTAGAGCAACTGAAATGCCAGAATCGAGAATTAGATTACTCAAAGACAACAACGAAGCATCATGCTGATCCCCAACCAGTTGCGATAATGATCCAACTGTAGAGTTGATACAAGTAGGAAAATAAACACAATGTTATTTAGGAGAAAATATATGGAGCTATGATTCTTGGCATCATAATTGCAGATGAGTAAGTACCATTTTCATCTGTGCAAGATTGTCCTGTTAGTATACTCGGGGCCGAGAATTGAGCATCATTAAGCTCTACAACCGGGTTCGGGAGTTCTATAGAGTTGTATCCAGGATTATTAAAAGGCCAATGACACAGGTGACAATGTATGCGGCAACAAAATGAACAATATTGAGAGAAGCATCTTACGTGGAACCGTAGCATAATTTTCAACAACATTTTCAGCTACGGGGATGATGTTTGCATTGTTATCATCAACATTTCTCCCGCTTGAAAGGACTGCAAAACATTGTGCATATAGCTTGTCAATATAATAGAACCCATGATTTTCACTTTTTGATAGAATTGCAGCATACCGGTAGTAACGTCAACTTCTGCTATGTGTTCAACTGGCTTGCTTTTTGAATTACCCATCCGCACCTCTATAAGGGCAGCACACTAACATTGAATGACATTATACTAACGTGAAATATGAATTGGCACAATCTCAGATAAGTAGAATTCTTGATTTACACAGTTATATTATTCTTATGATTCAAATGTTGTTCATTGGAATGTCGTATGCATTCAGTTTCTTATATATGGTATATACATCACAATGGAGTCAGTTTCTTTTTACTTATCAGTAATTGAAAATCATTTGCCTATTTCAATAAGTGTGCTCACTTTATATTGTTTTTGTCACTTATTGCTGGTGATGTTGCTGTGAGCTGCAAAATCAAGAAGAGTTGTTAGTTGCTGCTTCAGATGACAAGGCACAGAGGTAAATCACCACTTGATAACTCCTAAAGTGAGTGTCACTTATGTCATGCCTATCAGAGATTATGCAAATTGCAAATTTGCTCCTGGTGTAAATGGCATAAACTCGGCTTATATGTTGTGATTATTTGCTTCTGCAATCAGTTTCCAGCATAACACATATTTGATCCTGGTGTGAATGGCATACAATCTAATTTCCTCTTACTTGGGATTTGTTGGGATTTGTTGTCACTTGCTGCTTCTCTGCTTCTGATGATCCGGCACCGAGTTCAATCGCCACCTGCAAACTGGCAAAGTGAGTGTTTGTATGTACATGCAAATACAAATATGGTTATGATGTTTGCATGTAAACTTGGTGTCAGTTATGCGCAGATGGAGCATTGTGATGAAGTTGTGAGATGCCTAACTGAAAACTGTTGCCACCGAGATGACTCACCACCTCCAAAACTGGAAAGGTGAGTCATATTTTTTAGATGATCCAAAAACCAGAAATACAAATCATGGTATTACTTGCTGATCGTTTGAACAATAAACTGGAAATAACTCAAGTTTCTATCTAAATTTGCGGTGGCATTCTGAAGGTTTGCGGAATAGTTGATCATACTTCATGCATACTCAAATTTGCTTCTGATGTTTGTATGTAAACATGGTCTCAGTTATGTGCAGATAACCGTTGCGAGCTGCGTAACTGATAACTATTGCCACCGAGACGACTCACCACCTGCAAAACTGGAATGGTGAGTCATATTTTTTAGATGATAGAAAAACCAGAAATACAGATCATGGTATTACTTTCTGATCGTTTGAACAATAAACTGTAAATAACTGTTGTTTCTATCTAGATTTGCGGTGGCATTCTAAACGTTTGCAGAATAGTTGATCATACTTCGTGCGTACTCAAATTTGCTTCTGATGTTTGTATGTAAACATGGTCTCAGTTTTGTGCAGATAACCGTTGCAAGCTGCGTAACTGATAAATGTTGCCACCGAGACGACTCACCACCTGCAGAACTGGAAAGGTGAGTGCTAGTTTTTAGATGAACTGGAAAGGCAAAGAATTTTGAAGATTTAAACTTGGATTCAGTTCTTTGCAGATATAGGCAAATAATTCTGAAGATGTAAACTTGGATAAAGTTACCTGCAGATATAGGCAAAAAATTCTGAAGATGTGGAAGTCAAACTGGGTGACATCAGGATGAATGCCCATAAGATTTGTAAACGGGTTCCAATCCCCCGTACCTAGGTCTCCTAAAATTTAAAAAAATTGTAAGATTTGAAACGGTTACCACTAATTTGTATGGGTTATTAGAGGCATACCTAGATGATAGCGGTCGACGGCGGCCAACCTTGAAGGGTGACGCCGATCCTGATGATCAGCGGCGTATCATACGGGAAAGGGGTTGGTCGCTACGCGGAACAAACGGCTTGCAGTCCGGTGGTGGCGTGAAAGGGGTTGAGCGGCGATGGCGGGGGCGACTGGTTCAGTGGCGATGGTGGCGGCGTAGGGTTGAGAGGCGGTAATGGGAGAAGAGGGTACGCAGCAAGGATAGGGACGAATCGAGGGCAGGACGGTACGGGTGCGAGGGTTTCAGCTGGGACGAATCGGTCCGCCGGTCTCAGATGGGACGAAACGGTTAATTTTCGTAGGTTAACCGTTGTAGATTTTTTTAGGGCGGTTTTTTCAGGATGTTTTTCATAGATTAGCGTGTTACCATCCCGTTTTTTCTGTTGGTCCGGACCGAGGAAGTGGGGAATCGGTGGGTAGCGGTAGGTTGCATCGAGGACGAAAATTGACCGCGCCTGGTGGGACGAAAATTGACCGGCGGAGACTACCAACTGCTACATTAGGAGTAGAGATGCAACACTAAAAATGCATTGTTCCTTGTTTGGCTTTCTTCTCCTCTTTCTTTGTTACTTTTTTCCTCCTTTCTTAAAAGCACAATTTTAATGAATTTGTTAATTTTTTTAAAATGATGAATTTTTATTAAATTCATGAATTTTTCTTCAAAATTGGTCAACTTTTTTTTGTCCAAAATTGTTGATTTTTATAAAAATATTCATGAACTATTTCTCAAAAATCGGTGAACTTTTTTGAAATTTGATGAAATTTTCTGAAAATCAATGAAATTTTTTCAAAATTGATGAACTTTTTTATCAAAATTGATGAACTTTTTTCAAATTTGATAAAAAAATCAAAATGGATAAACTTTTATCAAATTCATGAACTTTTTTAAGATTTGTGAACTTTTCTTTCAAAATTCGTGAACATTTTGGAATTCTTGAATTTTTTTATTTTTTCTGGATTTTTTATATATTTTTTCACTATTTTTTCAAAGTCAACAGTTGACCGGTCAACTATCGACCGGTCAACCGAGATCGAATGAACGAGGCGAGAGGTTGAGCCAACTGAGCGACCTAGGCCGGCCCAGTTTGCGGACGCGTGAGTGGCAGTGATGAGTTTGGGCTCCTGAAGCACCCAATAGGAGCTCCTGGAATAAAATGCTTCCGCAGCACGAGCAGTGGCCACCGTGGCAAGCAAGAATCCACAGGTTGGTTTGCATTCGGTTGCATCTTGCATTGCCTCAGGACATATGGGTTGGGGAGCACTCTATCTCGTGCACTGAGGCCCCACGTAGAATCTTCAGATCCTGGTGCAATGCAAAAGGTTTAGTTCCACTCCCACACCGCCGAGGCTAGGGAGCGGAGACCACCTTATAAGGGATCTTAAGTGAAAGTCTAAACTGTTTCTCAAAAAAAAGTGAAAGTCTGAACTAGTAGACGCATATGGATGAAGCACTATACACATCGCTTGAGTTTACCGTGACATAGACATAGCAGTTTAGACATTTGGCGCCCTCGTGGCTCCCTTGTGTTCGTAAAGCATGTTTGTATTTTTTGTTTCACAAGCAAGCTGCATATCGTATGTGGTTGTGCCAAACTAAGTATCTTTGAAAAATTTAGCTATCTGCAAGTCGCCTGAAATTTAATTCAGGGTCGGTCAATTTGTGTGCCGTTGATATTGCTTTGCGATGTGTATTTTTATTTTTTTACTGGTTTGTTCTTCAGCTGTTTGGCTTGTGTTAAATCGACTGATCACGTATTTGGGTCAGTCGATTGCTTAACAGTCCGAAGCCCATTACCAGGTGCAACCCATCTCCTTTTATTTATTTTTTATTTTTGTGCTTTTTTTCTTTATTAGTTATTTTTTGTGTGTGGCTATTTTGTGATATTTGGTGATTGTAAATATATGCAGACAAATACTATACGATATGTGTCAATATTGCACTATCATATGGTTAATCTTTGCATATTAAAAAAGTGTAATTTTGATGCAAAGTTGTGTGCAACTTTTTTGTTTCTTTATTTTCTTCCTTCTTACAGGATAATACATATGCTACTAATTCATTCTTCCTTACAATTTTTTATTTAATTTATTTAGTTTTAATTTATTTTTATTTCTTATATAAGCATACTACCAATGCTATTAATTCACTTCTTTGTAGGAAACTTATTTTTTGCAAAAATTCCACTTTATTCTTACATACCTTGAAAGACCGCAAGTTTTTAAATATTGTGTTTAAATTTTGTCATTGTTAGTTTTATATTTTATTTCATTTTCTTAAAGGGTAAATGGCATGCCACAAATTCACTCTCTCTTATAAAACTACATTATCTTCAGTTTTATTTTATATTTTTTCCATTTTATTTCTCCTTAAAGGGTAATACCAATGCCACTAATTCATTCTACCTTAGAAACCCTGATTATTTTGATTTTGTTTTAGTTCTTATTTCATTTTATTTCTTCTTAAAGGGTATTACCGAAGTCACTAATTCTTTATTTCTTAGAAAACTTCATTATTTTGACTTTACTTTAATATTTATTTCATTTTCTTTCTTCTTAAAGGATAATATCAAAGCCACTAATTCATTCTTCCTTAGAAAACCTCATAACTTTGACTTTGTTTTATTTGTATTTCATTTTCTTTCTTGTTAAAAGGGGGATACCAAAGCCATCGATTCTTTTTTTCTTAGAAACCTTCATTGTTTTGATTTTGTTTTTACCTCATTGTTTCAATTTAGTTTTACTTTATGTCGTTTTCTTTCTTATTAAAAGTGTACTACCAAAGCCAATAACTCATTTATTAAAAATCTTCATCATTTTGAATTTGTTTCATTTTTAATTCATTTTATTTCTTCTTAAACGTAATGCCAAAGCCACAAATTTGTTCTTTCTTGAAAACCTTCATTACTTTTATGGTAATGCCAATGCCGATAATTAATTCCTCCTTAGGAAACTTTTCTCTTTTGCAAAAATTCCACCATTTTATGCTTATTCTTGCATATACAATATAAAGGCACAATATATGTGTAAGTTGTGTACAAATTTTGTCATTATCAGTTTTATTATTTGACATGGTCTTTCTTCTTAAAGCATCCGAATGCCAACAATATTTTTCTTAGAAAAAATATTATATTGATTTAATTATATTTTATTTCTTATTTAAGGATAACATGAGTGCCACTAATTCATTATTTGTCACAAAACTTCTTTTGTGTGAAATTCCACTATTATATGCTTATATTTTGCATGTTATAAAAAAGTGTAATATCTGTGTAAGTTGTATGCAAATTTTTTATTTAATTATGCTTTGCTAAAGTGCGATCTTTCATCATGTTAAGGGTCATATTAGATTTGTAAAATTAAGAAGACCGAAGTCATTTTTGTTTGCTTTTGTTTTTTATTTGTGACGTCTATCCTTCATATAATAGTGGAATAATGTCTTTTTTTGCGAGTAAATAATGCCCATGTCCCTGTTAGAGTAATAATAATAAAACTGAAAGGTGTGTTTCTTACGTCAAACACAACTAACACTAGCTCGCTTGCATGCATGCACTACTCACCTTTACTAGATCGGGATCGCGCCTTGGCGCGAGGGTGCCGGTCCCAACATTTAATCAAGCGGGTAATACTAAGTCTGTAGGAATCCAGATTTAACATATGCATTCATACATAATAACAATAAATGAAGAAAGAAATATTCAATTGTGATGGGAGCTAGACATAATGGTGCTCAATATCGGCATGAGACTAGAAGGCAGAATCAATTTCAGTGCGTTCATAAGAACACAAAAGATAGCCGTTGGACGAAGTCCGAAACCAAAAACGTAACCAGTCGACATGAAGTTCGATACCAAAAATGTTATAATAGGAGAGGGGGTAATAAGAGAAGGAACATAATAAAGGAGAGACAACTAACTACCAAGCCATAGCTACTAAGCATACTGATAGGTGTCTTCATTCAACTGCCTTGTTGATAAACTTCATAGGCGCCACTTCACACGATCCTGATGCAAACTGATCCAAGAAATCAATGCCCTGCCACCATGGCCTGCCTGCTTCCAAATCTATCTATCAGAAAATTAAGCTACTTGAACATGTAAAGAATCTATAACAAAAATAACGACTATGAATTTCCAAGCAATGCAACTACACATGATCGTTACGAAATAAACAAAAGAAGACGAAATCAATGTAGCCACATCAGCATTTTCTTAATTTTATTAGAAGCATAAATTAGGTGAGAACCTTTCAGCCATGTAATGCAAGTAGTATTAACAATGCAGTTTAGAAATAATTGAGCTAACATTTCAGCTACAGCTACCACCATAACTCAGATTTGACCGAGCAAAAAGGCTCCCTATATTAATCAGTTTCTAAAACACCAAAATAAATAACACATTAATGAGTTAACCAAGCCATGGCACCCCATGCAGCATTTCTCTTATTGTGCAAGGTGTGCTTCCAGAGTGGAACTAACAAAATTTAGAAATGATGGACATTGCATATTCATGGTGATAGTTGAACAGAACATTTCCTAGCTCCACATAGATCCTAGCCAGCATCAAGTCAAGTAATTGTTCATTTAACAGAAATGAGAGATAAAGAGAGTATTTTCACCTCGGGCTTGGACCATTAATGTGGTTATGGTGATGCCGTCCATATCGCCACCATGGCAGGGTCACTGGTGCAGTTGCTGCTCCACGACTGGAGCTAGCATAACTTCCATAAGTCAGTCTTGGTAGGAACTCCCGTACTACTAACCTGAAAAAGGTTACTAAAATTCAGAAGCAAACAAATAAGAAAAAGATAGGTTTTCTCCAACCAGATAATCTTTTTTCTTTTTACCAACAGAGAATCAATTATGTCCTAGTTAAGCCCAACTGGTGAAGCCAGTATAACTTCCAAAAGCTAGTCTTGGGCTCTTGGCTACTAACCTGAAAGAAAGCATTCTATATCCAAATTGCCAAAATGATGACAAGGTCCAGATTTAGTTTTGCAAAGTAAGGCATGAGAAATCCTCATCTTTCACCATAAAATCAACCCCATTTATTTTAATTTTTAGATGAGAAGATGTCGTTATCAGCTCATATAACCTTTAGCACAAAATTGGAGCCACATATCTATGAGTGAGATTTTCAAATAAACATTGGAAACTTCCCTATGGAAGAAGCATAATGTGACGTGAGGTACAAGATGCATTTTTTTCTGCTCTATGCTGACCTAGCAACATCCACTGTCTAGTTACATCTAGTAAAATGTTACGATTTCAACTTTATATAGTGTTTTAGATACTACTAAGCAATGCTAACTACTAAGAAACCATAGAAGAGAAACTAATAATTGAGCTATCCTGGACAACTTACTTACCCTCTAAAGCGACCTAATATGGAAGAAAGCTCTCTTTGCTCAAGATAAAATTTCTTCGATAAGATCACTGGAATACCTCAAACTGGATAAAACGGGAGATGATGTCAAGTCGATGTGCATTGCTTTTAGAAAGAACATGTCTTGTACACCAGGGATAAAGGGAAGAAGTGTCCAGCACGCAGCGGGCTGCAGAAGCTCAACCCACGATGCGTCGGAAGTGCCCAAGAAGTTCTCCACGCGGTGGATGGCCTCGGCGTCAGCGGTTACCAGCAGCCTGCACATAATTTCTTTCGCATGGGCCTCGAACGATGTATAGGTCCTTCCACCACAACGCCGCCCCATTCACCAAAACTGTCAAAGGGAACCAGATACTGATATTATCCCGCCACCGGGAAAGGGGTAGAGGGGGAGGCACACGGCATTGGATCGGCGACCGGCGATGGAGAGACTGTAGTGGAGAAAGGGCAATGAAGAAATATCAGACGCACACGAAGCCACAGATGCACACAACACGACTGGATCGATCAGAAGAACCACGGCCGGTTGCACAAACTGAAGAAGGCACCAAAATTAATCTAAAAACAAAAAACTAAACAAAACATACCAGGAATAGACTGATCAGAAGATCCACGGCATCAATTCCTTGGTCGAGGCTAGACAGTACCTCTGTGTGACCAGACATAACAGGTTTCAGTTAATGAGAACTTTGAATACAAAAAACTGCACCCCCATTCACCCTCAGACAAAAATAGCAGCAGAGAACAACAATTGGTGAATAAAATAAAAATAATCACATTATGCTTAGCAACAATGAAACAAATTATACCAAGGCTAGCAACAGTTGTTCCTGAACCAGATCCCAAGACCTAACTTTGAGTGTGCGTCTACATGCATTATGATCAGGGAAGGAACCAAGCCTTCAGAAATGCATAGTAAGGTAGGCTAAACCTGATGCTGGAAGTAAGATAGTGATTGTCTAAATGCAAGTAAATCTTGCTTCTGTGTCATTGATAACCAGCCTCCATGATCTAACTGAATCAATCAATTTACCTTAACCAGGATTAAGAAACCCTGTAGAACAATTGAATGCGGCAATTAACCACTAAAACAGAGGCATGCTAGGCTAATCGGGGTGGTTATTGTTTTAGCAGCAGACGCATACAAATCTAACGATGAAGAGAAACAAGCTTACCAGGGGCAACGTGCTCAAGCAGCAAGGCTAGGTCGAGCAGCAAAGGACGTCATCCATTATTCCTGTACAGTCCAATGGTCCTTTTCTCCCTGCACATCTACAAGAGAAGAGCAGACCAATTGTGAGTGTTAGGGATTAGAGAGGGAGAGAGAGACATGGATGAGAAAATGGACCTTGTCTTGCTCACTGAAGAGCTGCATCCCAGGCGAGCAGAAGCACAGGGAGGAAAGGATGTACATGGTGTAGGCACGGAGCAGGCAGCGGACGGAAGAAGCATCCCTCCGTCGAGGGAACCACGCCAGCTAACTCCTGGTTGTCGGGCTGCACGGCGGAACATGAGCCAGAGCAGCGCGACCGCCTTGGCCTCCGTGAGCGCGAGCAGGCATCCATCCGTCGAGGGAACTGCGCCGGTGAGCTCCTGGTCGCCAGACTGCTTGTTTAAGGTAGTAACTGCCACGGTCAAAAATAGGAGATTTTGGTAATTATAACCCGAGTACTTGTACACACTCAGACAAAATCTAGAAGGACCATCTAGCCAAACCATAAAAAGTATATATTCATGTTATCACCTGAAACCAAAGTTCCATGGAAGCATTCAGTTCAATGATAAACCATGCCATCTTGATTCATGCCTTGTAGGTATATGGAAAGGACCAAACAAGGATATCTCACAATTTAGCCCTCCCTCAGTGTGAGCCTCTCCTGCATATGCAGTTTTGAAATAAAGGAACTTAGACAAATGCACCTTTAAATAGCGAGTTGTGCATAATTCTTATTGAAACAAAAGAAATATACTTCACGAAAAGTAAAATTAATTAATTACATTCTAAAAGATGTTGCTCCAACATCCATTACTGAATCCTACATTGCTTAAGCAAAAATACACACAAAATTCTAGTTCATTGCCTAGATCGAGAACTCCAGCACATAAGAGTAAGAGGGATTGCCCAACTTAAATGATCAAATCATAATGACCCCTGAGGAGACTAATGTATAGAATTGCCATGAGGTGCATAAAGATAATATGGATAACAATCCCATGTTTCAGCAGGTAGCAACCCTACAAGAGTATGACTATATGTATGCCTTTCATAAGCTATACATACACACATAAGCGCTTCCGGTATCTAAACTCCTATGAAAATAAATTATAATGAGATCCTAGTTCAAAAACATTTCTCCGAGTATCTTAGCACTATCCAAATAACCAGAAAATATGCACACTGTCTTGACTGATTTACATGGGCACTGATCATATGTATCAAGCCTAAGAGATGGAACACGGCTTAGAAAAACTCATCGCATACAGTAGCCGTTGTAGGCACATTGCTTAACATGATCAGTGGGATCAGAAAATGAAACAAATGTATTTATCATTTGCCTTTATTCATGCATATTTAGGCATCCTCTTTCAGCGCCTCCAAACATAAGGCCATCTGGGTTCACCTGAGAATTTATTCCGACGCCATCAGAAGAGGATCTGCTGCCACCTGGAACATACATTCAACAAAGGAATCACTGTAAAAAAAAGTGTTGCAGTGCTTTGGACAACCCACATCATTTTGACTGGTACAAAGACAACATCAGCGCACATACTACAATTTTCTTAACTACATAGAGCCTAACTAAGAATGCAATAACCAGTCCTAGGCTAGTGCCTTTTCCTATACATCTTAAAAACTACAGCCGCATCTCCTGTAATTCATGGGATGGTGAAAACCTGCTACTTGGCCATTGTTTACACATTCTTAAATCTGAGACATATTTTTAAGGCTGCAAGATCTCCAAGTCACAACAGAAAAACAAATATATGTGTACAGTGGCCAACAACATCGGTGCATTTCGTGTATGTTCCCCTTCATTCTAATTGTAAATGGTCAAATAAGGCATCATACTTCAGAACAATTGAAAGCTAGCTAGCTATTGCTTTCAAGGTTAATAAAGTAGCTTAAAAATCACATCTAGAACTTATGGTGTAATTAAATGCGGCTATCAATCTTCACACATGGATTATGGTGGCTAACTGTGCAGTATGGAGTATGGAAAAAAAATTAACCAGCACACCCTGAGTACAAAGAAGAAGGAACCAGCGAGGCTAAAGTAACAGGGGGTGAGGGCAAGGCATGCGAACCTGTTCGGAAGTGTGGCGTGGGGGTGGGGACGAGGGCGACTTTGACATCGGAAGAGGTGGTCGTGTCCGGTCGCCGGCAACCTTGGGGGCCCGCACAGATGCTTTGGCCGGCAGTGTAGAAAGTGCGGCCTACCGCACCCCCTGCCCCGTCTTAGCTAATTCATAAATAGACAATATATATCATAGATGAAAATGTAGAGACGTGGCAGACTGGTAAAAGAAGTTTAACCCAACATTTAGTATTACTCAAAGAGTAGAAGATATTTTCTACTTCACTATTATAAGATACCTGAATGTTCTTTTCCAATCAACCATGTGACCTATCTGGCCTGTGATTATATGGCTAAGCAATGATCAAATTAATCTAGCACCTAAAAAATCACTTTGATTCAAACAACCGCAACCATGACGTATTTGTCTTGTGACTATAAGGTAAGCAAGAAACAAATTAATCTAGCACCTGAAAACAACACTTCGATCCAAAGAACTGGAACCCCACAGCAGGCATAGATCCCACATCTTCTACTTAACCAACAATGCGACTTTGCTGATCTCCAAGGTAAACTATAATGCACCAGTATAAACCAGAGGGCACATAGTTTATTGCATCCAAACCTAACCCTAACCCAAGGAAGAAACTAGACCAAACCAAACTAAAGCCCACATAATTCACTGCACACACCTTCCTGGCAGCACATCCACAATCCCAAACACTAATCCCAATACACATCATAAGAGTGCCTCCTAATTACTAAACGACTTCAAGAACCTAAGCAGAACCAAGTCCCTTGTGAACAACAAAAGCACATTTTATGCAAACCACCTAAAGCTAACAAGGCAACAACAAAAGTCCACTTTTTGGAACCTAGTCAAACCATCGATCCAAAATATCCCAATATTTGGAACCTAGCTAAACCCTTCTCTCTCTCCCATCGATTCCAAAGAAGGAAGCACAAAAGGCCTCAGAAAAGTGGCCATCTTTGGAATATAGTCCGAATCCAACAACATCTCCAGACAGAGAAGACAAAACCTACAAGCCCAAGCCTACAGACAAACAAGAAAAGAGAAAGGAGGGAGAGAAGGGGTCAACCTGCAGTTCCCTGGACAGAGACAAACCCTAGCCTCTCACCAATTATGCTGCTTCTTGCCCACCGCCGCCTCGGGCGCCAACTTCTTCTTCCCAGATGTGGTACCCTTGCATGGGCACTTGGTGACCGTGGCCTCCTGGTCGGCCTCGGGCGCGGCCTTGACGGAGGTCGTGTGCTTGACAGGAGAGGAGGGGACAAGGAGATCGAGCCAGCAGCATCGCGGCGCGGCGTGGCACCGGCAGGAGGGCTGGCACTGCGATGAGGAGGGATCTGCCGCCGCCGCCGCACGGGGGCACGGCTCTGCGCCAAGGTCCAGGCCTCCTCATCGAGTGCTCGCGGTCCCTGGTGGCGCGGTAATCGGCCACGGTGAGCGGGACGAGCAGGGAGGAGGCGGCGGGGCATCGTCCATGGCGAGCGGGGCGGGCGGGGCGGGCCGACGGGGCCGCGGTCATCGGCCACGGCCACAGCGAGCGAGAAGGGCGGGACGACGGGGCCGCGGTCATCGGCCACGGCCATGGCAAGCGGGACGGGCGGGGCGGGGCGGGCGAGACGGGGCGAGCGGCTGGGAAGGGAGAGAAGAGGCGGCTAGGGTTCTACGGGAGGAGCCGGCGACATTTTATACCCAACAATGAAATGACTAAAATGCCCTCGGGGGGCGCTGGAATTACGCGCGGTGGCACGAGATCTTCTACTTGGGAGGTAACTATTCATTCCTACAGTTACCCCTCTCCGATCCGACGGCCCAGCTCTTCCCACCTCTGGATCCAACGGCCGAAAAGCCAGATCCAATGGCGAGGAATCCAAACGGCTGAGGAGCCGGGAGGACGACTGGCATCCTTATTTCTCGATTCCCAGTCGCATGCATGCGTTTAGTAGAGGCCTCGAATTGACTGGCAACTGGTCTTCTTCTTTTTTGAAACGGAGTCTTTTGATCCCGAGCGAGTAGAGTAGTTAGCTGATTGTAAAGAAGAAGAAAAAGAGACTGGCCGAAATTGGAAATTCAGTCACATGGTCCCTAGCCGGTCCCATCTTTGGACCCTGAAACTGTGAATGTAGACAGCCTTAATTCCATTGTATACTACCGATTATTATACTGTTGGTTATTCGGATAAAAAATGTAGAGCGTAGAGCGACCTAGAGCAGGGTTAATAATACATCCAACAATTGGTTATAAAGAGTTGTCATGTCATCTAGAACCAACCTTATAGCGGGAATGTACAATAATAAGTTTTATATATGTACTAATACTTTATTACTAGTTGACCCACCTTACAATCTCATAAAACGTTTTGGGGCTCGTATTAGAGCCGGTTACTAATCAAGAGTCCGTTTCTCTTCACTCTCTAATTAAGCAAAGATATAATATTCTAATCCTTATAGCCTGCTTATGTCACCTTATCGTACATGCTCTTAATATAATGTGAGATACATTTTACTTGTTCATTTTACATTTATTGATGCATATTATGAGAACAGAGCGTCACAATCTTGGCAAGCGCTGCAGGTGCGCACGCTGCCCGCCCAGGTTTGAGACTTGGGCTCGACGGGTGCTCAGGTTGCTTCTCCTATGAAAATATGCCATCAAGGGCTAGTCCTGGCAGGTCTCATTTTCTTAATTGATGCATAGTACTTTTTTGTGTTTTTTACGTGCGATGAACCACCCCTTTCGCACACCTTGATGCATAGCATTTCTTTGTACTTTTTGGGTGCGATGGACCACCCCTTCCGCACACCTTCAAAAAGCGACGGGTCAAAGCTTTGTCAGCAAGAATAGGTTTAAATCGTTTGCATATGATCCATGCGCACTAGTGGTTATTTCAACATGTAAAAAGCCCAGCAAATTTTTTGGCTCGTCTGTGTGGGAACCATGCTAGCACAGTGGATGTCACGAACTGCTGGTTAGACACCGCTCTCAGTTTTTTCTACGAAAATAATCTATATCTATTATCAAATTTCATCGAAAATACAAAGCACCTCAAATAAAATAAAAGTTACATAAAGATATCAAGACCACCGAACGACTACTACAGCCGTCAGAACGAGCCGCCGACACGCCGCTCGCCGCTCCCGTACCGAAACCGGCTTGACCTTGGAACATGTTCACCGGCACAAAACACCTCAGCTTTTTTTAACCAGCCACGCCGGGGCTGTGTGTGTGGAATACAGCTCACAATATTTCCCTGCAAAAGAAAAGATTGCATGCCTACCGTACCATAACACAACCATTAAGGTAAGGAAAACTTTATTACATGCTGCAATTTAAACTATTGGTGTTTTGACTCACAGCTCTTACAGGCTTTGCAGCATTACTTATGAGTGCAAAATTTAAACTAGCTTTATTCCCGAATGCAAGTACGGTAGGGAGCCGGCGAGCGCGACGTACACGGACGCGGTGGCAGCGACCGCGGTGACCAGCACAATGAACAGGATGTATGGCCTCTTGCTCCAGCGCCCCATTATCCCGAGCGCGAACGGGTAGAGCAGCAGCAGCATCCACACGTTGAAGACGAGCCCGCTGGCCGCCCCGGCGACCTGCGCGGCCGACCACCGCCCAGCGGTCGCCTTGCCCGCCGCCGCGCCGATGGCGGCCACGTTCACGGCCATCACCACCACCGTGGGCACCAGCAACGGCACCCACTGCACGTCGTAGAGCTCCGCGAGCCTCTCCCTCGTGCCGCTCGTGAGCTTCTTGGCCGTCAGCTTGAAGAACACCCCCTTGATGCCGAGGGACCTGAGGATGATGTGCAGCATCGCCATAGGGTACACGCCGGTGGTGCCGATGATGTAGAACTGCTCGTTGCGGAACCAGTCGAGCGGCGTGAGGCCGGCCCACCTGATCTCCACCATGCCGATGAGCTCCACCGTGGCGATGACGATGACGACGAAGAGCGCGAACGTCTGGAACGGCCTCTGGATGTAGAACTCCCCCTGGAAGAGCCACATCACCGGGTAGAAGTAATACATGCAGATGAAGAAGGTGGAGACGGGGTAGGTGGTCATGTTGATGTAGGCGATGCGCTGCATGGGGTGGAGGCGGCGGCCGGCGAGGAGCGGGCAGAAGCGGGAGAAGAACATCTCGAGGGATCCCCCCGACCAGCGCAGGATCTGGTAGAGCCGCTCCGTGAGGTTGATGGGCGCCGTGCCGCGGAACGCGTCGGGCTCCATGGCGCAGT
This sequence comes from Triticum dicoccoides, assembly GCF_002162155.2. Classification (NCBI taxonomy): domain Eukaryota; kingdom Viridiplantae; phylum Streptophyta; class Magnoliopsida; order Poales; family Poaceae; genus Triticum; species Triticum dicoccoides. The sequence goes on from NC_041381.1 coordinate 182,897,985, forward strand.
ACGTGGAGCGCCACCCCGTCCGGTGCAGCCGGAAGCCGGTCACCACGTCCTCCGTCGCGATGTTGTACACCCACCCGACGTCGTTGCCCCACTCGGTGCCGTCCTCGTAGGCGCACGTCATGGCGTCGGCGAGCTCCGCCTCGCCGACGGTCGCCGGTGAAGGGACGGACCGCTCTTGGTTGGCGGCCGCCGGCATCGAGTTGATGAAGGACGTGGATTTGCCGAACATGTTGGGCCTGTAGCGCGAGGCCTTGGCCTCCTTGGCGTCGTCGGGGCGCCAGCGAGGAGGGTCGGCGGAGTAGAGCGCGACGCGGCGGAACATGCAGCCGGTGCCGACGAAGGAGGGGCCCTGGATGCCGTTGAGGCCGAGGAGGGTGGCGTCGAAGAACATGCGGTTGTGGTTGCAGTAGCGGTCGGTGGGGTCGACGTCGTCGAAGCGCTGCGGGAACTGGATGAAGGCGGTGTCGGCGCCGTCGCGCGGGTCGAGCATGAAGCACATGGCGGCGCGGAAGGCCTGCGAGTTGTTGACGTAGTGGTCGCCGTCGAAGTTGATGATGAAGGGCGCGTTGGAGAGCAGCGCGGAGACGCGCAGCTGCACGTTCATGGCGCCCGCCTTCTTCTGGTGGTCGTACCCCGGCCGCTTCTCCCGCGCGATGTAGACCAGCATCGGGAGGCGCGCGTCCACGGCGCTCAAGTCCAGAGGGTGGCCGGAGCTCGCCGCCATGCCCAGCTCAGGATCCTTGCTCGGTTGATCCAGCATAACCTTGAAGAACCATCATCACATTCACATGTTAGCAACAGTTTTATTATATTAAATCGCATGGGGAAAAATCTGATTTATTTTAATTTTTACTTGTAGAATTGCAGGGTGGTGTCCTTTCCGGTGGCCCTTTGCCGGCTTGATCCACGTCCCCTGCCATTGCGTGGACCCATCAGCCATCCAAGTAGCATCTGCACCCTCCTCTTTCCCGTTCGCACGGTTGCACGCCTCCGACCGCTGCTCGATGGCGGCAGAAAGCCCGTCCAGCCTCACCTTGAACTCCTCGTACGCCGCCCGCATCCGCCGATGGTCGTCAAGGAACTCCTTGGGCGCGCTGCCCGCGTACTCCCCGCGCATCTTGGCCCAGAAATAGCTCTCCGGGGCCCGGGGCTCGACGCAGTGCTTCCGGCAGAACGGCACCCACGACGCGGCGAACTCCGCCGCCAGCTGCAGCCCCTCGTAGTGCACCAGCGACCCGCCGTCGTCGGAGAAGTAGGTGGCGTACTTGTCGACCGGGTAGTCGGTGGCCAGGATGGAGAGGATGGAGTTCATGGTGTAGAGCATCGGCTCGTCCACCGGGTCGACGGTGTTGATGAACACGTCCAGGAGGGGGAGGTCGGAGCCGCCGTCGGGCTGGTCGAGCTGCTCTCTCAGGACGGAGATGCTCGGGACGCATTTCCTGGGCCTGAGCTTGGTGATCTGGTTGAGCAGCCATGTCACTCCGAACCAGAGGTCGCCTACCACCGAGATCCACCACAGCCACATCGCGTCCGAGTCCCGGTGCCTCATGCGCCATGTGAAGAATAGAATAACCACTATCACTCTGACCAGAGTCAATAACCTGCAGTGCAGTTATGTACGTAGTACTGGTGAGAATAGGTTAAAGCTAGTCTTGGTAGAAGTACAACGACAAGTCCGACAAGGTTAGAATCTCTAACTACTAGTACTATAATAATAGAACAAAGTTTGCCAAGTTGCATGCGTAGTTATATGAGTATACTGTAATAATTGTAGTTGAGCTCACGTGCTCTTGGATTAAAATACTACACTTACTATTTTTAGCACTGGCTACAAATTAAGATCCAGCGAATGCATGTGTAGAGTGAATATTTGCACAGTATAGATTCTAGATTTCTGCCTTAAATCTTTTTAAAATTTCTTGGCCGGATCAGGATCCGAGCGTCGAGATCCGCAATCTCAGCGGTTAGACATTCCGGCGCATGCTAACAAAGCATATTTGGAGCGTCAAATTATAAACATATAAAACTAAAATAAGCTAATTTCGCCTATCAGTATGGAACTAACTAGCTGGCCCTCAGCGAACTACTAGTAGTTTAATTTAGCACTATTTGACCGACAAAAAGGTACTGCCGTCCGGATAACTTTTACTGTGCCCCCGTTCGGATCCGGCCACAAGTCACAAAGGTCACGTCCCCTATAGCTTGAGCCTGTGCTGGCGTCGGTGCATCTGCTTCGTTATCCGAATATCCAATGGCACGCCCGTGCTGCACAGTAATAAGCAATGCAGTGCCATTTGGATCGTTTCCAGCTTTTGCCTGCTTTGACGCTGTCCTCTCAGTGCACTTTGGGTGCCTCGAGATCACAGCACGTTCTGTTTCTTAATATTGTACTTGCTGCTTTGGAAGCAATTAACTAATACTCCGTCAGTGTGCATCAGAATTCAGGCAAGCATACTGTTTAGATTCAGGTATCATCTGGTTTTGTTTATATAAAATGGAGCATTAGATTCAGGCAAACATGTTTAATTTGTCAAGAAATACTGCAAGCACCGTCCTTCGGGTTAGAGTACGTATGAAACGTAAGGGTTCGATCAAGTGGCACTGTCCTTCGGGAACATACATCTATGGCGAAAAACAAGGGGGGAGGTAGGAAGGAACTGAACTGAGACGATGCTCACACCTGTAAAGGTTGATGAGGGGGCCCTTGACCCTGAACGTGCGGTACAGCAGCGGTGCCCGGCCGTCCTCGCCGCCGGCGCCGCTCCTGTGCGACGCCAAGATCTCTCTCTCGTCGGCGGGTACCCAGTACTTATCCTTGGGGCCGACGACGACGTCGGTGGCCAGCAATGGGTCAGCTAGACGACCCCCGCCGCCGGCCGCCGGAGAAGCCATGCCACCCTGGTTCGCCTACCAAGTAGCAGAGCCGGCTCCTGCACCCTGAGTGAGTGAGAGAGTGATCTGCCGGAGCAAGCAGCCAAGCACCGAACTGACTAACACGGGGTAGTTAGCCAGCCACAGCACGAGACGACGCTGGAGACGCTTAACCACGCCCCGTTATATAGTGAGAGAGAGAGAGAGGCGCGGTGGGGGATCGGACACGGGACGTGCATCCCCATGCCCGGAAACATGATGCCGAGGCACGAGGGCGTGGCCACTGGCTACTCGATTCGACAAAATGCCACTGGCTGGCTACTTGACTGGACGAGTGCATCGAGATCCGCGTGCCTCACGTGACGGTCACTGCTGGACGTCCAGTGCAACTACAGCTGCGACAAGGCAACTTGCCGGGCATAAAACGTGCGCTACCTTTACGTCCGTCCGTCCGCTGTTCGTTTACAGGGAAAGTACATGTGGAACACTGTTCGCACCTGAAATTTTGCCTCCATTTGGACTTAAGGCCAACTCCACGTGGGATCTTATCTTATCCAGGTGCGTCCGTTTAAGATAGAACGGACCGAATAGCGCCGTCCAACGCGCGACCTTAAATGTACAAATGTCCGGATTCCGTCTATTTTCGACCCATCTCCGGCCCAAATTTGCGCCGAGTTTGGGGTCAAACGGACATCGCGCAGACGGGCTGGCCGCACGCCCTTGTCCTCCCGTGGCCCGCTTGTCAGGGACACTAGCAGTCCCTTCGCTTCCAGCGCCTCCACCCCCTCTTCCCGCCCCGCCCCCGGCCGGCGCCGCCGCTATTCTCCGGCTACCTCCTCACTGCGCAGGCCACAACCGTCCATACCAAACAACGTCTCACATGGCCGCCAACACGCCCGAGCTTTCGCCGTAGTTTGGCCGTCGATCGGAGGAGGTTTGGTCGTCTTTGCCGGTGACAGATGGGATACGACCGTCGGCGACGTACCACGGCGGCCGCGGCAGCTTCCGACGAGAGCTCCAGAGCAACCAGTAGCCGGCCGGCAACCACCCTTGCTGCGTCGAGGTGATCATCGCGGCCTCTTTGCCACCACGACCGCAAGGTGTTCGACATTTTTCCCACAAAGGTATGGACAGTGGAGATGAGTCTTTCTTTCATCACTTCATTTGTTCATCGGACGATTCGTCGTCGGATGATGAAGATCTTGTGGTGGCTGCACTGGTCATTCACGACCACATTCAACGACAGCTTCCTTGGTACAGAGGGTCAGTCCCTGGCCGTGCTCCCAACCTGAACCGCAACAGGGAGAGAGGCCACGCCCTGCTCTATGTCGATTACTTTTCCAACACCCCGCTCTTCAAGCCGGATAAATTTCGTTGCCGCTTTCGAATGGCAAGGCATTTGTTCAATCGTATCCGAGAGGGAATGGTTGCTCATGACCCATACTTCGAGTGCAAGACGGATGCCCTTGGCAAGCTTGGATTCTTCTCTTACCAGAAATGCACCGCGACCATCCGCATGCTTGCATATGGAATTCCAGGCGATCTGGTGGATGAGTATGTGCGTATGAGTGAGACAACATGTCTGATGTCACTATTCAAGTTCTGCCAGGCTGTGATCAAGGTGTTTGGCCTGGAGTACTTGAGGCAGCCAGTTGTCGATGATACAGAGAGATTGTTGGCGACCAACGCAACTAGAGGCTTTCCAGGCATGCTTGGCAGCATAGATTGTATGCACTGAGAGTGGAAGAACTGTCCATTTACTTGGCAGAGCCAGTACAAGGGGCATGTTAAGGCATGCACTGTCATATTAGAAGCGGTGGCTTCGCAGGATCTTTGGATATGGCACTCTTTCTTCGGCATGGCAGGTTCTCACAATGATATCAACGTGCTGCAGCGTTCTCCAGTCTTCACAAGGCTTGCAGAAGGCCACTCCCCACCTATCAACTTTGAGATCAACGACCACTAGTACAACAAGGGATACTATCTAGCTGATGGTATATATCCTCAGTGGTCAACTTTTGTGAAGACAATCTCGAAACCCCAAGGTGAGAAGAGAAAGAGATTTGCCCAAATGCAAGAGAGTGCTAGAAAGGATGTGGAACGTGCTTTTGGTGTGCTTCAATCCCGGTGGGGTATCGTTCGAAACCCTGCACTGTCATGGGATGAAACGAAGCTTTGGGAGGTGATGACTGCTTGTGTGATCATGCACAACATGATCGTCGAGGACGAGCGTGATGAGACTATCTTCGACCAAGGATTTGATTATCAAGGTGAAAATGTTGAGCCCCTGCACCAAGAACCGACCACATTTGAACAGTTTGTCCAATTCCACCGTGAGTTGCGTGATTGGCACACTCATTTGGATCTTCAAAATAACTTGATTGAGCACGCGTGGGATCACATTGGCAACCAATAAATGTATTGGTTTATTTTATGTTCAGTCGAGACAATTTCGATTTGGTTGTAAAACTATTTTATTAGAGACAATTTCAATTGGGTTGTAAAACTATTTTTATTTTCAGACAAATATTTGGACGTGCAAACTAGTTTTGATATGAAAATATGGGCATTTTTGGCCCTGGCGGACAGGATGGGGCAAACGGATGCGGCCGAGCGTTGGGCGCACGGCCACCGCATCCCAGGACAGGCCCGGACACGGCCCCATCGCCCTACCCAAAGGGACAAAATCCGGCCAAACCGGACGTCCGTTTGGGGTCACGCCGTGGAGTTGGCCTTAGAAAAACTACAACGACCCAAAAGGGACACGCTCTTTGTCCGATTTTTGTGCCTTTTTGCGTTTGGGTCGGTCGTGAGCCCAACCGGCCAACCCAATTCACCTTCATAGATCATGCCAGCGGCCATGCCATGCTGAGAGTTTATGCTGGTGACATGTCAGCCTCTAAAAAAACATCACACAGTTCATGCTGGTGCACTTGCCAGCGACCGACGCACATGCCAGCACACAAAAAAGGGGCGAGAGTTCAACCACGTCATCTCGGCCGTGGTCATGCCGGCACACTTGTCGGCATAAAAAAAGAATGGCGCTCTCCGCCATAGATCACTCGTCATCGAATTTGAGCATGTTGGCCTGCATCTTCTCGAACCAAGGCCTCTTCCTCGGGGACACCTTGCTCAAGTAAACCTTCGTGATCTCCATCCACGTCATCATGGAAGCAAGCTCTACTTCTTTTGCCTTGGTCTTGGCATTGCTGACCTCGATCTCCTGCATCTTCCTTTGCTTCTCCGCCTCCATCTCGAGCTTCTTCGCTTGCTTCTCCGCATCGAGCTCAAGCCTCCTCCTTTGGATCTTCATGAAGGTCTTCATTTGCTCTTCCTTGTCTTGCCGGCGCTTCTCCTCCCTTGTGTCCTTCTTGGTCAACATGCCTTCCGAAGTGGCATGCAAGGCAATCGACGCCGTATCGCGCTTGTCCTCTTTCTTGGAGTTAGTCTTCCCCCGCGGACGTGGCTTCTCGCCCTCACCAAGATCCTCGACAGCTTCCTCCCCTCCGCACGCCTTGATGGCGGCATATTGCGTCTCGAACTTCTCATCCATGTTGTCTGTTGATGACCATCCAACAATGAGTGAGGTTGAAGGACTTGTCGTCATATTGGGCCTTGAATGCCTCCAAAGTTTGGAATGCCTACAAATGAAATAGCATGCAAGCATATGGGCAAATGGAAATGCAAGCATATTGGCAAATGGACATGCAAGCACAATGGACATGCAAGCATAAAACAAGAGGCTTTTTTCTCACACATGATTGATTGTTGAGATGCTTATTTTCCTATGCATCGTTACATGTTAAGTTGCCATTCTTGCATGTTATGAATTTAAGAGAAATATGGATAATGATGATCAATTATTTGAAAAATTATATATGATTAGTGGTAGTTTGGAGGAGTTTTTTTAAATTCAAAGTCAGATGAGAAAGCAACATAGAAAAAGTAAGGAGAAAATATAATACCAATACCAGTAGAGGTTTTTTTAACTCAAAGTCCGACTACAAAAGCAACATAGAATAAGCTAGAAGTAGGTGTTTTTAAGTCAAAGTCAGATTGGAAAAGCAACATAGAAAATATAAGAAGAAAATAAAAAAAAGACGATAGAAGAAGGGTAACTTTTTTTAACTCAAAGTCGGATTGGAAAGCAATATAGAAAAATAAGGAGAAAGTATAATAAAAATACCAATAGAGGTTTTTTTAACTCAAAGTCAGACTGGAAAAGCAATATAGAATAACCTAGAAGGAGTTGTTTTTTAAGTCAAAGTCGGATTGGAAAAGCAACATAGAAAAATGAGAAGAAACTTTAAAAAAGCGATAGAAGAAGGGCAACATATTAAAAAAAAGAAAATAAAATAAAATTACCGCTAGATGGGTTTTTTTAACTCAAAATTGGACTCGAAAAGCAACATAGAATAAGCTAGAAGGAGGTGTTTTTAAGTCAATGTCGGATTAGAAAAGCAACATAGAAAAAATGCGAAGAAACTTAAAAAAAGGTAGAAGAAGGGAAACATATTAAAAAGGGAAATATAATAAAATTACCGCTAGAGGGGGAGTTTTTTATATTCAAAGTCGGACGGGAAAAGCAACATAGAATAAGCTAGAAGGAGGTGTTTTTAAGTCAATGTCGGATTGGAAAAGCAACATAGGAAAAAATAAGAAGAAACTTAAAAAAAGGTAGAAGAAGGGAAACATATTTAAAAAGGAAATAGAATAAAATTACCGCTAGAGGGTTTCTTTTTTATATTCAAAGTCGGGCGGGAAAAGCAACATAGAATAAGCTAGAAGGAGGTGTTTTTAAGTCAATGTCGGATTGGAAAAGCAACATAAAAAAAATAAGAAGAAACTTAAAAAAAGCGATAGAAGAAGGGCAACATATTAGAAAAAGAAAATATAATAAAATTATCGCTAGAGGGTTTTTTTT
>NC_041381.1:182906349-182980456 GCF_002162155.2 Triticum dicoccoides
AACATAGAATAAGCTAGAAGGAGGTGTTTTTAAGTCAATGTCGGATTGGAAAAGCAACATAGAAAAAATAAGAAGAAACTTAAAAAAAGCGGTAGAAGAAGGGCAACATATTAGAAAAAGAAAATATAATAAAATTACCGCTAGAGGTTTTTTTTTATATTCAAAGTCGTGCGGGAAAAGCAACATAGAATAAGCTAGAAGGAGGTGTTTTTAAGTCAATGTCGGATTGGAAAAGCAACATAGAAAAAATAAGAAGAAATTTAAAAAAAGCGGTAGAAGAAGGGCAACATATTAGAAAAAGAAAATGTAATAAAATTACCGCTAGAAGGAGGGCTTGAACCTCCGACCTTGTGGTTAACAGCCACACGCTCTAGCCAACTGAGCTATTCCAGCTATATGTTTATTTTCATAACAAAAGGTATATATTCAGTAGCTTTGTCCAACCCTGGGCTAAATGGTAAGTCGTAAACCGGAATTACCACTTCTTGTAATATGATTTTGGCATCGTATTTCATTTCAATAAAATAAAATATGCCGACCTGAGCAAACAACAATGGTACTCATCCAAAAAAACGAACATGTAGCGGCCGAGAAAAGGCTTGCATCCTCCTTATTATATTATACTAGTGGACCCGTTGTACCAAATGGCGCAGAGGCACGCTAAACCCATGCTCGCAACGAAAAGAAAAATATGGTTTAATTCCTTTTTATAGAAAATACGGTGGATTGTTGACCCGTTGCGCCAAAAGGGGTATTTATCGATCTATTTATCCCCTCAAAATTCTTCTAAAAAAATATCCCCTCTTCTTCCTCGACAGCTCCATTCGGTGAGAGGAGAGGCTCTTCGGTCAGAGACGAACTCCTAGAGTTCTTGTGGCTCCAAAGCTGGTAATATTTCTGCCCCCCTTTCTTATTACCTTGAACTGCTCTGATGCATGGATCTGGCCCGCATTCATCTGGATTTGACATCTTCCCTCATTTTCATGCTCTTTTTACTCCTATGATGCCTTTTTTTAGGCATGACACATCTTATTTTGTGTCTTTTTCCACATAGGGATCTACTTATACCAATGGAAACAAATCCCTGCAACTATTGTAATAGTTTTGTTGTCTATGTAGATTACGGTTGCGATTGGATCTCGGATTTTTTTTATGGACATCTTTTCTGGCAGATTTACACCACGTTACATTAGCATACCTTGATTTGTCTGCGCTGATTGAAATTCTTTGTTGTTTTTGGTTTCCAGCCCGGCTGAGCATGAGGAGAGCTCACATCAATGATCCTGTGAAAATTAGCTCTCATGAAAGTGGACAGTACCTCTGATGAAGCCTTGCACTTGCCAAATGGCGCGAAAGACGAACTTGAACCAATAACTAAAAGAGGTTATTTCACTTTTTTTTAGTTTTTTTTTTGCAGGGAGCTTTTTTTAGTATATGATGTTGATATATACTTGTTTGTGAAGTGTTATGGAGCACGAAAGCCCTATTTAAACCAAGAATTAACTAAGGAGCATATGGTGTTGATCTTGGTTGGCATAAAATGTTAGCCTTTGTACATGACATTGAATGAGAAATACAATATCTTTGTTGGTGCTGTAAACAAACGTGTGATAGACAAATTAAGCATCAATGCAAAGATATAATGTTAGTGTAGTGATCATTAAACAAAGGTCCACAAGCAGCAAATATAAACATAATTTATGGCCCATAAGTGAAGCATTATTGAATACTCCATTCAAGAGAAATGGATCACACACATTATGATTCTCTCAACAAAACAATAGGCTATAATCAGAAAGAATGAACTTGTTGCATCAACATAGAATTCAAAATTAGTCAAACAGTGCATTTCTTCATGGCATGCAAAACAAAGTTCATCCTCGGTAAAAGAAAGCGCATAAAACAATCATGTTTCCATTGACTAATAATGCAATCGCTTCGGTGTTATCGGTTTTCATCAAACATTCTCCTGTCTTCCATCCAATATCCCTACTATTGCAGAAAGTGTCAGTAACCTGCAGAAAAATACGATCTCTTTAACAATAAAAAAGAAGTGGCAAGGTCAACTTTGCATTATATACATGCAAATATAAGTAAACCATTCAAGTGATAATAAACGAAGGCCCTGAAATAGAGTAAATAGCGTAGCGACAATGTCAGTTACCAAAGAAAAAAGGTAAAAGTCAAAATGAAAAGCTGACAAAGTAAAGGTATGGTTTTAATCTACTCCCTCGCCTAATATAAGACCTTTTGGCGATTTCACTATTGACTACATTCATACTATAATGAGTGAATATAGTCATATACACACTAAAATGTGTCTAGATATATACGAATCAAGAAAAAGCTAAAAGATCTTATATTAGGGAACGAAGGGAGTAGTATGCGGCACCAACACAGATGTGGACCAATTGGACAGGGAGGTAGTTTAATTATTATAAATGCTAATGCGTAGTGCTAGTAACTCTCTCTATACTTGGCGGACATGTATCTAGCACGCCGGGTTTTGCACGATCTGTTATTTCATTTTCATATGTTTCAATACTAATCAGAGAAAATAAAAGTTCCTCCGTGCTACTCTGTTTGACTCACAAAATAGACTGGCAAAGATACTACTCAAGGTTTTTCTTTTTTTCGAGAAATAACCACTCAGCTTTTGACTCGGCAAAATCAAATGTGGAACTCTTTTGACATTAGCATCGTTGGTACCTTAGCTGAGGGTCTTGTGATGTTGCCATGTTTTGTTTTAAGCTGAATCTTTCGGCTTCAAAGTAATTAGTTAATGCTCAAATAGTCAGTGTTAATCAAAGGTGTAAACAGACTGTAAAGCAAACAAGTAGTTGCAGTGATCTTCTTCATCACTTATGTAGATCGGGTTGCTGATGCCTTTCCCTATCATACTGTAACCTGTACTAAAGGTCTGGAAATGGTGTGCACACAGGAAACTATATTGTGCCCGAAACTACATTTTCCAGAATTTGCATACAGGTTCCATTACTCTGTTGGGAAGCATAAACCATTGATCTATACAGTAAATTGCTTTTTCTTGAATTTGCATACAAGCTTGGGTTTGTAGTAACCAAACAATACTCAGTGGCATACAAAACTAAAAGGTACTTCCTCTGTCCCAAATTGGAGGTAGTATGTTGCTTGGTGGGCAATGGCATGTATGTAAACAGAGATAGAAAACAGAAATGGAAATAGAATTGAAAGAGTAAGTGACCAGATTGCGAACCTAAACAGAAAGAATATACAAAGGGCATGCATCAAAATATATTTAAGTTAATAAATGGCAACACATATATATTAAACAACCTAAACGGAAAGAATGTACAAAGAACAAGCATGAAAATATATTTAAGTTAATGAATGGCATCACATTATATATTAACCAAAATACACGAGTCGTCCTAAAGCCAATATAAAAAACCAACTAATAAACCTGAAAGTAGGAATCGGCAATGCATTAATATCAAAATCTAATTGTTCGGCAATGAAGCAAGTAGCTTGAGTGACTCTAAGTGCGCTTTGTCTTTCCCTTTGCAAGTGTGATACGTACTAAGCTATGTTTAAATATTTACCAAAAAAGTATGGCGACGATGAAGCTGATACAAAAAAGGCCAGCAACTCCTAGTGCAAATCACAACTGCAAAATGTTCAAACCAACTATTTGCTCAGATGTTGCAACCATCCTGCACAACCAGTACTTTCTACCATACCATGAAACACCTATATCCCGAACAACGTAAGCCATTACCCTAATATGTAAGGCTACTATTACAGGAAGGAACTTTACCTAGCACTTGGCTGGGCAGATGGCTACATAGCTATTTCATCCTTCTAAGTAGTTATGCATGGTCCTTGCAGAATAATGCCTAAAAAATAACTTCCCTGAACAATAGGGAACACAACACATACAGTAGCCTCAAAGCACTGTAGATCTCTCTAAAATAAACCATGCTCATAGTAAGTAAATAGAGGAGCACAAAAGGCATACATGCAGCAGAGCCAGATCGTCAAGTGTCTTCCTTTTCTGAATATCCAAGAGAAAACACTGTCAGTTTTTTTTTCACAAACTCCCATGTGCCTTTGGAACAGCAAAACAACCCTAAAGAGCATAATCATATTCTTTCATGGAAGAAATTTTTAGGAAACTAACAAATCTACTCTTTTAACCACTTCCTACCTAGAGTCTTAAGAGACTGCAGATAGCAAGTAGATCAAAACAAAATCAAACTGAAATCGGACCATAGAACATCGAGTTCGCGCCGACGGCCAAAGTCCTGGCCGCCACCCCATACACCATGCCCACATACGTTTTTATAGTCAGTCCACTAATGCGAGCACGCCGATTAAACACAGAAAATGTATAGTGGCGAGTAGGCCATTCTGTGAAGAAAATGACTGATGGAGGCCATTGAAAATTCAGTAGTAAGCAGGAAACATCAAACCGTGAGCCTTGCCAGTCGCCGCAGCTTACCAGCTTTCCACCAGCGACCTCCTCTGACTACCCACCCGCACACAGAGCAGCGCAGCCTCCGGCTCCATCCCATAGAGGCATGAGTCAAGCTTTCACATTTTCACAAAGAAGTTTCTATCCGGCATTGGATCGACCTACAACCAAACCACTCAACTAAGTTACAAACAAAGGACAACTATATGCCAAATTACCAATCTTAGGCCAGCCGTGGAGATCAAGAACAACCTAGATTGCATATGAACATTCTAGTACCAAATCATTAGTTTTCCGAAAATTAAGCATCTATGGGTGGTGGGGAGAACAGGAGCACAACCGAGATAACAGCTGAATTGTTGTATACCAATGATGGCCGCTACCACCGCCGGCATAGGGTTCAGCTACGACTCAAAGCCCAACCATTCCAACTCATACATCATCATCTGCAAAACAACCAAGTAGAAATAATTTTGTAAACAGCTAAATCTCTTTGAGGTAGGCACTACAACAAACATGTCGCGGGAAAACCTGCAGGTTGTGCTGCTGCCACCTCCACAAGAACTTAGTAATTCATCTCAGAAGAAGGAATCACATCATGCAATGGAAAGGAGAGAATAAAATCACTAACTAACATTTGATATCAAGACATCTAACAATTTAGAAATTGAGAGAGAGGAGAAAAGGAGTCGAGCCTACCTCGGTATTGTGCAGCCTTCATCTTTCTCCACTTTCTGCCTTCCATCCCCGACGGACCCACGGTGCTCGAGGCTGGCGGGTCGAGGCGGCACTCGCAGGAGGCACCACACGATGGAGGAGGGATGTAGGCAGTCCAGCAACCTCATAGATCAGCAGGGGCCGATCCATGGCGCCGTATCAAATCAAGCGCCGCTGTCATTGCGGTTTGCCTGGAGGTCGCCGACCACCCCCAAAAATTCTCCTGCTGCCTCCAGACTCCCCTCTCCCGCAAACTCCACCCCCAAAAAATCCCTCGCTGTCTCCAGACTCCTCCTCCTCCTCCTCCTCTCCTCTCCCTGCAATCGCCGCCAACCCTCCTCTCTCTCTCCTCTCCTCCCTCCTCGTCCACGCGCCCAGCACCCAACGCCCGCGCCCTCGCCCCCCGTACCAGCCATCGCCGCGCCGTTGGGGCTCGGCCTGCGTGGGTTGCCATGGGGAAGGAGCAGATGCGGGAGGAGGGCGACTCGTTTTTTTTTGTCCAGAATTGCCAAAAAAGACCACATGTCAAAAACATTGTCAAAAAGGATCCCTCACTAGTGGCGGCAGGCGCGGCAGACGACACGTGGCATCTGCCGCCACGCCACGAGGCGGCGGGCCCTGCCGCCACAGCAGGAGGCGGCAGCGCGGGTTGTAACGGGTTATGTACAGCGCAGCAGCCGCGACGTAACGGGCGAGGCCAGGTGGGCCATGCCGTCACCGTGTGAGGCGGCCACTGTTGCCGCTGACACTTGCGGGCCGACAGGCCGTGCTGCTCGCGGGCCCAGCGTGTGGGCCACGCCGCCACTGCAGCAGGAGGCGTCCCTGTTGCTGCACGCGCGACAACGACGTAGACGGCGCTGATTCCGGTGCTGACGGCGCAGATTTTCACGGGTGCTGATTCCACGGTTCCTTGTTTTGCTTTCTGCCACAAGTTTCGATGATCTGGAATCAGATTCCCACCTAAACTTTGCAGTACTGATTGCTATGTAGACGACACTGATTAAAGCAGTGCGTGATTCTCGCTTCCGTCTATTGCTCCAGCCGAAGCGACAGCACTCAGGCGTGCTGATTTCAATGCGTGTTTTCCTCCCGCACACTCGAGAGCGTTGTTGTTTTGCGTGTGAGACACCGCGATGCTAGAATCCGATGCCGCGGTAGGTGAGTTCTGGCTCGTTCTGCTGACAATACAGTGGTCCTTGATAACCCGCAAGTATACGGGATAGTTGTAGCCTCTTTCGATAAGTAAGAGTGTCGAACCCAACGAGGAGCTAAAGGTAGAACAAATACTCTCTCAAGTCCTATCGGCCACTGATACGACTCTACGCACGCTTGACGTTTGCTTTACCTAGAACAAGTATGAAACTAGAAGTACTTTGTAGGTATGATAGGATAGGTTTGCAAGATAATAAAGAACACGTAAATATAAACTAGGGGCTGTTTAGATAAAGATGCAATAAAGTAAATAAAGCAGGTGTAGAAAAATGGTGGTAGGAGTTGTGAAAGTGTCCCTAAGCAATTGACTACGTTGCTAGACCGATAGCAAGTTTTATGTGGAAGAGGCATAAGCTAACATACTTTCTCTTCTTGGATCATATGCACTTATGATTAGAACTCTAGCAAGCGTCCGCAACTACTAAAGATTCATTAAGGTAAAACCCAACCATATCATTAAAGCATCAAGTCCACTTTATCCCATACGCAACAACCCCTTACTCGGGTTTATGTTTCTATCACTCGAGCAACCCACCATAAAAGAATCATGAACGTATTGCAACACCTACAACGGGAATCCCTCACGCTTGCGTGACATGGAGGGCGCAATAGCACAGCAACATAACCACAAGCAAATTAAACCAATCATAGCAATTCATCAATCACCGGTAGGACAACGAAAATCTACTCAGACATCATAGGATGGCAACACATCATTGGATAATAATATGAAGCATAAAGCACCATGTTCAAGTAGAGGGTACAGCGGGTTACGGGAGAGTGGACCGCTGAATATAGAAGGGGGAAGGTGATGGAGATGTTGGTGAAAATGACGGCGGTGTCGGTGAAGATCACGGTGATGATGATGGCCCCCGGCAGCATTCCGGCGCCATCGAAAGCAAGGGGGAGAGGGCTCCCCTTTTTCTTCTTCTTCCTTGACCTCCTCCCTAGATGAGAAAAGGGTTTCCCCTCTGGTCCTTGGCTCCCATGGCTTGTCTGTTTCTGCGTTCTCAGATTCTACCCCTTCATCGTTTCTTTTATATCCAGAGATCCGTAACTCCGATTGGGGTGAATATTTCGCCCAGATTTTCTCATAAAATTAGATTTCTTGCGGCAAAAGAAGAGCGTCAACCGCCTTACGGGTGGCCCACGAGATTGTCAGGCGCGCCCAGGGGGGTGGGCGCGCCCCCTGTCTCGTGGCCACCTCGGGCACTGTTTCGCGTTGATTCTTCCTCAGGAAAATCCCAAGTATTCCAAAATAATTCTCCATCCGTTTTTACCCCGTTTGGATTCCGTTTGATATTGGGTTTCTGCGAAACATAAAACATGCAACAAACAGGAACTGACATTGGGCACTGGATCAATATGTTAATCCCAAAAATAATATAAAAGGTTGCCAAAAGTATATGAAAGTTGAATAATATTGGCATGGAACAATAAAAAATTATAGATACGACGGAGACGTATCAGCATCCCCAAGCTTAATTCCTGCTCGTCCTCGAGTAGGTAAATGATAAAAAAAGATAATTTTTGATGTGGAATGCTACCTAGCATAATCTTGATCATATGTTTAATCATGGCATGAATATTAAAACACGAGTGATTCAAAGCAATAGTCTATCATTTGACATAAAAACAATAATACTTCAAGCATACTAACCAAGCAATTATGTCTTATCGAAATAACATAGCCAAAGAAAGCTCATCCCTACAAAATCATATAGTCTGGCTATGCTCCATCTTCATCACACAAAATACTTCCATCATGCACAACCCCGGTTTCAGCCAAGCAATTGGTTTATACTTTTTAACGCGCTTCAGCTCTTTCAACTCTTACGCAATACATGAGCGCAAGCCATGGACATAGCACTATGGTGGTATATGGTGGTGGTTGTGAGGACAAAAAGGGAGAAGATAGTCTCACATCAACTAGGCGTATCAACGGGCTATGGAGATGCCCGTCAATAGATATCAATGTGAGTGAGTAGGGATTGCCATGCAACGGATGCACTAAGAGCTATAAGTGTATGAAAGCTCAAACTGGAAACTAAGTGAGTGTGCATCCAACTTGCTTGCTCATGAAGACCTCGGGCGTTTGAGAAAGCCCATCATCGGAATATACAAGCCAAGTTCTATAATGAAAACTCCCACTAGTATATGAAAGTGATAACTCAAGAGACTCTCTATATGAAGAACATGGTGCTACTCTGAAGCACAAGTGTGGTAAAAGGATAGTAACATTGCCCCTTCTCTCTTTTTCTTTCATTTTTTTATTTTTTTTATTTTTTTGGTGGGCTTCTTTGGCCTCTTTTTTTTCAATTGGGCTTCTTTGGCCTTTTATATTTTTCATAAAGTCCGGAGTCTCATCCCGACTCGTCGGGGAATCATAGTCTCCTTCATCCTTTCCTCACTGGGGCAATGCTCTAATAATGATGATCATCACACTTTTATTTACTTACAACTCAATATTACAATTCGATATCTCGAACAAAGATATGACTCTATATGAATGCTTCCGGTGGTGTACCGGGATATGTAATGATCTAGCGTAGCAATGACATCAAAAAACGGACAAGCCATGAAAACATCATGCTAGCTATCTTACGATCATGCAAAGCAATATGACAATGAATGCTCAAGTCATGTATATGATGATGATGGAAGTGGCATGGCAATATATCTCGGAATGGCTATGGAAATGCCATAATAGGTAGGTATGGTGGCTGTTTTGAGGAAGGTACAATAGAGGCTAGCAAAGTGGAAGGATGAATGTGCGTATATCCATGGATTCACATTAGTCATAAAGAACTCATATACTTATTGCAAAAGTCTACTTGCCCTCGAAGCAAAGTACTACTACGCATACTCCTAGGGGGGAGGTTGGTAGGAGTTAACCATCGCGCACCCCCGACCTCCACTCATAAGGAAAGCAATCAAAGAACACCTCATGCTCCAACTTCGTTACATAACGGTTCACCATACGTGCATGCTACGGGACTTGCAAACCTCAACACAAGTATTTCTCAATTTCACAATTACTCAACTAGCACGACTCTAATATCACCACCTTTATATCGCAAAACTATTGCAAGGAATCAAACATATCATATTCAGTGATCTATAGGTTTCATGTAGGATTTTATGACTAACCATGTGAATGACCAATTCCTGTCATCTCTCTAAACTGATATAAGTGAAGCAAGAGAGTTTAATTCTTTCTACAAAAGATATGCCCACGCTCTAACAATTATAGGTGAAGCAAAAGAGCATTCTACAAATGGCGGTTTTCTATGTGAAGAGAAACAGGCAATCCAAACTTCAAATGATATAAGTGAAGCACATGAAGCATTCTATAAAGCCATACTCAAAATATTTAAGTGAGATGCAATGAGAATTCTATAAATCAACCAAGGACTATCTCATACCAGCATGGTGCATAAAATAAAAGTGAAAACT
The DNA here is from genome assembly GCF_002162155.2 of Triticum dicoccoides. NCBI lineage: Eukaryota > Viridiplantae > Streptophyta > Magnoliopsida > Poales > Poaceae > Triticum > Triticum dicoccoides. Next base: position 182,916,188 of record NC_041381.1, read on the forward strand.
AAATGCAAAAGATGCTCTAAGACTTGCACATATCGCATGAACGAAACGAATACGAAAACATACCGATACTTGTTGAAGAAAGAGGGGATGCCTTCCGGGGCATCCACAAGCTTAGACGCTTGAGTCACCTTGAATATTTACTTGGGGTGCCTCGGGCATCCCCAAGCTTGAGCCCTTGCCTCTCTTCCTTTTTCTCATATCGAGACCTCCTCGTTTAGATACTTCATCCACACAAAACTTCAACAAAAAACTCGGTAAGATCCGTTAGTATAATAAAGCAAATCACCACTCTAAGTACTGTTGCAAACCAATTCATATTTTGTTTTTGCATTGTGTCTACTGTAATATAACTTCTCCATGGCTTAATCCACTAATATAAATTGATAGATTCATCAAAACAAGCAAACTATGCATCAAAAACAGAATCTGTCAAAAACAGAACAGTCTGTAGAAATCTGAACATCCACCATACTTATGGTACCCCAAAAATTCTACAAAATTAGGAAAAATAAACAAGTTGTATAGAAAGACGGTGCAAAAGGAATCAGAACCAATTGACGTTCCAGTTCAAAATGTAAAATCGCGCACTTCAGCCAAAGTTTCTATCCTGCACCATACAAACCAACAAGCATTGTAAACATCCTAAAGGCAAACCTTGGCACATTATTTTTATAATACAATGGAATTATATAAGGGGATAATTATTTTTGTTGAAAAGTTTCTGTAATTAAGACTCACAAAGTTTTTGTGAGCATGAACAAAGTTCAAGGAGCTCTCCCACTTCAACAATGCTTGTCTCTCTCACTTTCACTTTCCTTTTTGAAAAGTTTTTGGGTTCCCCTCTTTATTTATTTATTTATTTGTTTTTAAACTATATGAAAGCACTCAACAGAAATAAATGACTCTCTAAAACTTCCGGGTTGTCTCCCTGGCAGCGCTTTCTTTAAAGCCATTAAGCTAGGCATTTAGTGCTCAAGTAATGAATCCGCCCAGATCCCAAGGTATATCAAAGCCAATTTTAATTAACAATGATTTGTAATTTAGTAGTGAGCACAAAGCAACATATATCAAGCAATGACGAAGTCTAACTCTCTTCCTATGCATCGGCATGTCATAAAAGAACAATTCATGCACACCAAGTAAAGGCCAATGCATAGTATAAGCAGTTTCTTGCAATTCTATCATGTTGGAAACATAGAGAGGTGGAGATATAGTTCCTCTCTCATAATAATTGCAAGTACGAGCAGCAAGCACATGCATATTATATCTATCAAAATCATCATGTGTAGTAGTAAAAGGCAACCCATCAATATAATCCTTAATAAGCACAAACTTCTCCGATATAGTGTAGTCGGGAGAATTCAAAAAGATAATAGGACTATCATGCATGGGTGCAATAGCAACAATTTTATGTTTAACATAAGGAACTATAGCAAGTTCATCTTCATAAGCATAATTCATATTGGCATTTTGGCCACAAGCATAGCAAGCATCATCAAAAAGGGATATTTCAAGAGAATCAACGGGATCATAGCAATCATCCTTCGGTAAGCACGAAGGGGAATTAAACAATGTATGAATTGAAGAGTTACTCTCATTAGAAGGTGGGCACGGGTGATCAATCCGCTCTTCCTCCTTTGTTCTTCGCTCTCTTTATCATCTTTTTCATCGAATGAGCTCACAGTTTCATCAATTTCTTCTTCCATAGCTTCCTACAAAATATTAGTCTCTTCTTGGACAGTGGAGAATTTCTCAATATATAGTTTAACATAGGCATTAGAAGCATAATTATCATAACAATATTCAAGTATGGCAAAATTTTCAGATTTGTAGAGAGTAGCATCATACTTTTCAATCAAAGAAGCAATTTCATAAGCATCCTTAAAAGCAACAAATTATTCAATTTGTTGAACATCATAGTAATTATAAACACCCTTAGCATATGAAGATACGATTCCATTATCAATAAACTCACATTGGTAGGGAAGGTGTTTCTTAGGGTTTTCAGAACAACAAGTAATATCATATATTTCACATAATTCCAAGCATAGCATTGCAAACGATGAATTTGAGCCAGTAAAAGTTTTCATTTTTCAGATATACGGTGTCGCACATAACAAGCATGCTCATCTAAAGATTTGCTCTCAACTAAGCTAGTTGGGGTTTCAGCACGAGCACAAAGGGATCGAAGATGATCCAAGTAAAAAGCTTCAGTAGTGTGATAGATTTTGAGTGGTTCTTCAACCATTGGTTCAGTAGGCACAACTAAGTTTTTTTGGTATTTTGCGTTTCCTACCCATAACTAAAGATAGAAATTTAAAACAACTAAGAACATCAAATAAAAATTACTTAGTAATAAAGCAAACAAGCACACACGAGAATATTCACTCCACGCTATGACTCCCCGGCAACGGCGCCAGAAAAAGGTCTTGATAACCCGCAAGTATACAGGATAGTTTTAGCCTCTTTCGATAAGTAAGAGTGTCGAACCCAATGAGGAGCTAAAGGTAGAACAAATACTCTCTCAAGTCCTATCGGCCACTGATACGACTCTACGCACGCTTGACATTCGCTTTACCTAGAACAAGTATGAAACTACAAGTACTTTGTAGGTGTGATAGGATAGGTTTGCAAGATAATAAATAACACGTAAATATAAACTAGGGGCTGTTTAGATAAAGATGCAATAAAGTAAACAAAGCGAGTGTGGAAAAACGGTGGTAGGAGTTGTGAAAGTGTCCCTAAGCAATTGACTACGTTGCTAGACCGATAGCAAGTTTTATGTGGGAGAGGCATAAGCTAACATACTTTCTCTTCTTGGATCATGTGCACTTATGATTGGAACTCTAGCAAGCGTCTGCAACTACTAAAGATTCATTAAGTTAAAACCCAACCATAGCATTAAAGCATCAAGTCCCCTTTATCCCATACGCAACAATCCCCTTACTCGGGTTTATGCTTCTGTCACTCAAGCAACCCACCATAAAAGAATCATGAACGTATTGCAACACCCTATAGCGGGAATCTCTCACGTTTGCGCGACACGGAGGGCACAATAGGACAGCAACATAACCACAAGCAAATTAAACCAATCATAGCAATTCATCAATCACCGGTAGGACAATGAAAATCTACTCAGACATCATAGGATGGCAATACATCATTGGATAATAATATGAAGCATAAAGCACCATGTTCAAGTAGAGGGTACAGCGGGTTGCGGGAGAGTGGACCGCTAAATATAGAAGGGGGAAGGTGATGGAGATGTTGGTGAAGATGACGGCGGTGTTGGTGAAGATCGCGATGATGATGATGGCCCCCGGCGGCGTTCTGGCGCCACCGGAAGCAAGGGGGAGAGGGCCCCCCCTTCTTCTTCTTCTTCTTCTTCTTCCTTGACCTCCTCCCTAGATGGGAGAAGGGTTTCCCCTCTGGTACTTGGCTCCCATGGCTTTGGAGGGGTGAGAGCCCCTCCAAGATTGGATCTATCTCTCTGTTTCTACGTTTTCAGATTCTGCCCCTTCACCGTTTCTTTTATATCCGGAGATCCGTAACTCCGATTGGGGTGAATCTTTCGCCCAGTTTTTTGTCATAAAATTAGCTTTCTTGCGGCAAAAGAAGAGCGTCAACCGCCTTGCGGGTGGCCCACGAGAGTGCCAGGCATGCCCGGGGGGTGGGCGTGCCCCCCTGTCTCGTGGCCACCTCGACACTGTTTCGCGTTGATTCTTCCTCCGAAAAATCCCAAATATTCCAAAATAATTCTCCGTCCGTTTTTATCCCGTTTGGATTCCGTTTGATATTAGGTTTCTGCGAAACATAAAACATGCAACAAACAGGAACTGGCACTGGGCACTCGATCAATATGTTAGTCCCAAAAATAGTATAAAAGGTTGCCAAAAGTATATGAAAGTTGAATAATATTGGCATGAAATAATAAAAAATTATAGATACGACGAAGACGTATCAATCCTCTTCTTTTTAAACGCACATCCGCGGCTCCGTTCGCATACACTCTCTCTCGCATATCTCTGGTTGCCTTCTCTGCCTCTTTGCTTTCTCTAAGTGTAGAAGAATACACAGACAGAAAGAAAAACTTGGTAGCCACTTTCACTCGTGATTTTGGTCGATTTAGAGTTGGATTTCGAAGATGATGATGTTGAACAAAAGATAGATTAAGGTAAGATCTATCCATTTTTGTTGGTTTCGTTCGCATGCATGATGTTTTCGTTCTGTTTGATTAGTTCCTAAGTGTGTATTCTCTGTTGTTTTAGGCATAATTTTAGCACTTAGAGGAGTCATTTGGAGTCATTTAGAGCTTGAGGAGTAGGATTTGCGTAGCGAAAGTGAACTACGAAGTTGAAGATCAAGGTATGAGCTTTGCAATACATGGAATTTTTTGTGCATGTACGATGGTAATTAGTTAGTCTTTTAGCTCGTCATTAGCTATGCGATGTTAGTGCTTAGTGGTTAGAAATAATTTTAGACGATAGATACGACATATATAATATATTTTTAGAAGAGTAGGTTGAAGATGTTGTATCTATGTTAGGTGCGTCCATTAGTATTGACATGCGAGAAATCTTAATACGGTAATTAAGAAAAAACTTGTACTGTAATTGTTTATTGCATGTGGTATGTTATTTCATGTGGTATGTTTATTAATAAGTCTATAGTTTGGAAGTCGTAGGTCTACTTTGTTATGTCGCAATAATCTAAATTTTATATATTAAGATTATGTGCTAATGTACTTGATGATGTATGTAATTAGATAAAATAATTCATCTTAGTAGCAAACAAGGAGGAGATGACGTGATTGAAGAAATTGTGTTTCCATCTTTGTTGTCCCTTTTGAGGGGATAGTCACATACATGCAAGTGCTATTTTCATACTTTTCATAGCAGAAAGAAAAATCCATGTGTAATATTGATGTTCATGTGATAATAGGTTGAGACCGTTCATATAGTATTGGTGACCGAAATTTATTCGAGCTATTTGGACTCTTAATTGCATTCGCAAGCACATCCATATTGGTGCTAAGGTATAAAATGACACCGTAATTTTGTTAATATTTTTTATATTGATGTACTGTTGTGAATAATGTGCATGCCGCTGCAAATATTATTATTTGTAAATAAATAATTGCTATCGTATGATATGAAAAAATTATATAAAGCCGGAAGAAATTAAATGTTTTACTCATATGATATTAAAATGTTATTATTGTACTATTATGTTTAGTGGTTGTTTGGATAGTGAGTAATTACCATCGGTTTTGTCATAACCTGTTGTGAGAAAATTAGTTTTTACTAATAGTCGTTTTTACTCTCGTAGACGAGTTTGAGAAAAAATAGATCTTTAAATACACGTTAACCAAACAACGCCTTAAAGTCTAAGCAAATGATTCTAGAAACAAACCGAATATTTGTAACGAAAATACGGTTATTATTTTAGTCGTATGATATGTAAATGTTGTCATCGTTACTAAATGTTCAGTTACTAATTATTTGAAATGTAAACATGTATGGTGGTTAGGTACTATGGAAAATTTAGTAGTATACTATGGGAACGTCTTACGCGACGGTCCTTTCGGGGTGAATGTGTCCTTGTGCGAGTCGACTATAGTTGTAGTGAGAGACATGGTCAACGTGGGTTACGCAGCAGTTAGAAGGTGCATCCAAGCGGTGTTTAGCCCAGGGATGAAAAAAATGACAATGGAGGCCTTTGTCGTTGACGGAGGAAATGATGGGACAATTGCCCGTTGGGGTTTGCGGCCTGTCACAGGTGATCGGTCGTGGGGGCCGTACATGAGGTTTGCAAGCAATCCCAATAACTCAATGTATGGTCAGCCGATGGTGTATGTGGAGTTCATTTCAGTCACTGATGTTACCGGATGAAGTAGCAGGGGTGGTGAGGTCGAGTTGGCCATCACATCAGCCCCTAGCGTCGGCCCATCGGAACCGATGGGCGGCCAGCCTGTGTATGACACAGGATATTGGTCTGCGGCCGTTGACATGAGCGAACACGTGGAGGGATTGCCGGAGCGCTAGATGATGATGATCATTCTTCTGCGTCTTCGGAGTCAAGCGAAGAAAAGACGTTCCTCCTCAGAGGGCGGTCGCAGCGGCATTGCAACCAGGGTTTTTACAGGATATGAGCATCACCAACGAATTTCACTCTGCTTCTGGCCTAGGAGCGGGGAGCCTGGAGGTTGGGCAAGTTTTCCCAGACAAAAAGTCTTCTTACGAGGCAATGGGTAGCTATGCAATCGGCATCCACCGCCAGCATAGAGTGAAGCAGTCTGATAAAAAAGAGTTGAGGGTCATATGCATCCACACCGCGAAAGGTTGCCGCAGAAGAGTTCTCGCTAGACTGAAGCCTGGGGTATGTCAGTCATGGCATATCAAAAAATAGTGGAGCATACCTGTGAGCAAACTAGGACTCTTTCAAATCACTGCAATGTGACAGCAAAATATGTGGCACAGACGATGGAAACGATTGTGCAGGGAAGTCTCAACATTAGTGTTAGGGCTCTACAAAAAGATGCAGAGGATCAAATTGGCTTCCCTATTAGCTACAGCAAGGCTAGGCGTGCGAAGAAAAATATATTGAAGAACTTGTATGGTACCTATGAGGAGGCCTATTCTTATGCCCCTAGAATGCTTCATCAGATAGCAAGCGCTAATAAGGGACTCAAGTTTGGCGGAGAGAACGTCCAAACCCAATGAACCCGGGTGAGCTAATCCTGGATCGCTTATTCTGGGCATTCGCCCAGACTATACAAGCCTTCAGGCACTGTCTCCCGGTATTATCAGTTGATGGTACCTTTCTCACTGGAAAGTACAAGGGCACACTATTGGTGGTGATTGCAGTGGATGCAAATAATCAGCTTCTTCCTATTGCATATGCATTGGTCGAGAGCGAGAACAAAGATAGCTGGTTGTGGTTCCTGAGCTGCGTGAAGATGGGTGTCGTGAAAGAGCGTGAAGGTGTTTGCATCATCTCTGATCGCAACACTGGATTATTAAGCGCTCTTGACATAATTAAGGCGTCGGAAGAAGAGTGGGGCTGGCCCGATCTAGAGGAAGGTGGTGCATGAGGCATTTGGCAGCAAACTTTTACTCCAAATTCAAAAACAAGGATTGGTTCAAGTTATTCAAGAGGATGTGCATGCAAAAATTTGAAGCCAAAATGAAAACGATCTGGGCAGGTATCAATGGTGAGATCGACCGCGCGGCCTTGCCGTAGAGAGAAGACCGGAGGGGTCGTAGGACGCCCATAAATTTGAGCCAGTGGATCGGCGAGAATTGCCCTCATTTGGATAAGTGGGCGCAGGCTCACGACACCGGGGCTCGGTATGGAATAATGACCAGCAACATGTCAGAGGTGTACAATGGTTTTCTTAAAGGGGTGCGAGCACTGCCTATCACAACCCTAATTGAAGAAACTTGGAACCGGACCCTGTCATACTTTGCAGACAGGGTCATCGTCGCCAAAGCACAAGTTGAATTGAACAAGCCATGGTCCGAGAAGATGCAAAGACATCTGGACGAGAAAGCAAAGAAGTCCCAAAGTCATGGCTGCAGGAAAGTGGACGCACTTAGGAATAAGTGGGAGGTCAATGTGCGAGCCAAGTACGTTAAGGGTCACCACAGAGGATCAAAATATTAAGTTGTCACCCTCGGCTCAACCTCCTGTGAGTGCACTTGTAACAAGCCCAAGCTTGAGGGCTACCCTTGTAGTCATGTGCTCCGGGCGGCTGCTGATCAAAAAACCAGCGTCGAGCCATACATATCGTCGTACTTCAACATGTACAATCTGTACAACACTTGGAACGGTGAGTTCTGGGCTTGGGGCATTGATATGAACTACAAAATGTTGTGTCCAGATGGGCCGAAATGGGTTCCGAACACCGACTTGATGAGAACCGCAAAGGGATGACGTCAGTCTAGGCATTATCGCAATGACATGGACCATAGCCAGATGGGAGAACCAAGGCGATGCCGCGTTTGCAGGTGTCCTGGACATTCACGCGGAGAATGCCCGTATCGAGCCAACAACAACGCATGATGTTGATATATATGTACTCGCTATGTCTACTTATATTTCTACTCGTTATGTGTACTTATATTAAATTTAAATTGAATCTCTTTGTATTATTGTACTCATGATGTTAACTTCAGATAATTAATGTAAATCATATCTCTTTGTATTTTAAGTTAATTTTGGTTTGCATTTGTATTTGTGTCTTCCTCGTAATTTATATTTGTATGTCTGTGTGCAGGTTATGGGTGAAGTGCCAGTGCTTTTGCAGGGGCCCCATGATGCTGGCCACTGTTGCCACCTATTTTTGAACCCAAATACTAAGCATGATTATCGGCCTTTTAGACTTCGAACCATAAAGAAAACATGGCCAATACACAATTCTTTCCTTGCTCAACTTGACGCATATGGACTACAAGGTTTTGCTAGGCTCACATCATGCGACGATCAAGTACGTTCGGACCAATCCCTTTTGACATCCGCCATTGACCGGTGGAGACCTGAAACCCACACCTTTCACTTTCTTTTTGGGGAGCTTGCACCTACACTGAAAGATGTTTCTATGATCACTGCTCTACCAATTAGAGGTGAGCCGTTAGTCTCTCCATGAGTGTCTCCATCTTGGGCATTAGATATAGCAGCCCGTCTTGGGATGGAAATGCCAGAATCACAACGTTCTGGTGGCCCTCGGGGCATCCCACTCGTCTGGCTTCGTGATAACTTTCGTATTTTATCTAGCTTCGCCAATGAGGAGACGAGAAAAAGACATTTGTTTGCATGTTTGTTGTGGCTCCTTGGGACTCTGTTTCCAAATTCACATGGGGACTGGTCTCATCTAGATTGCAGAGAATATGGTAGATGAACCTTTACCAGAGCAGCCAAAATACAGCTTCGGTTCTGGCATGCTATCTCATACATATAGAGGCTTGTGTGATGCCACATAAAAAACCTCTTTCGCACAAAAAGCTCCATTACTTTGTGTCGCCTACGAGTTTCTACAGTTGTGGTCCTGAGAATACCTCCCTGTAGGATGACCTCATATAGTACAACCCGTACACCCATACAACTTTAGCGAGGGTGGCAGTGCAACTATGGCCACCAGGTGGACAAAGGCACATAAATGTTAGTCTCCAGATATTGCGAAAAATTGTTACCCTATGTACCACCAGCAATTTGAGATACTTGATGAGGTAGAAGTCATATGGAACCCGTGGACTCAGGACCAGCTAGAAGTGGTCTTTGATGCTCGACCCTTCACACCAGGCATCTTGAGCGATAGTGCATTCTGGCTGACTCGCTGCAACTTATTGTTCCTGTGGTGTGTTGAGCCTTACAACCCAGAGCATGTAATGAGATAGTTCGGTCTCTCTCAAGAAATTCCACCACCTTTTCCAAGACATATCGATGAGGAAACCCATAAGTAAGATGTGACCTCCCTAAATAGTTAGTGTCTTTTTTAATTTACTAAACTCACACTTTGTTACATAATTTGCATGCTAACCAATATGGGCAGGGGTTGGAGTTTATACGATTGGAGGGAACACAACATTCAATGGGTACACAAGTGGGAAAATGAAGCGCTAGCAGATATAGTGCATAAACTTAAGTATATTTTATTTACATTATTTTATTATGATGATCATACGATGCGTGAAGATGCTTTGCTTTCATCACAACAGTTTATGTAATTATTTAATTTTGCAGACTGTACGATGGAAGTACAGATCAAGCATACAAGCAGTGGTACTGCATCAACACACGTGCTAGCCTGGCCAGTCAGCCAGCTACTATACCAACACATCTCACAGAGGAGGAGCAGGCGTGGAGACGTATTGAGCTGCATGCAGCTTACTATCGTGACCAGATGGTAATCACTTGTAACTTTTTTAGGTCCATCATTTCATAATCATTTGAACCAAATAACATCCAAATATTGTTTAGCTTGAAAGTTGCAACGAAGTAGGGCAGATGGCTGCGGAAAGCATGCCGGCCCAGGGCCCAGCTCGCAAGTCATTCAACAAATGTTTTCAACAATACATGGCAACAAAGTTCAGATGCGGTAGAGGCGACGACGTTGTCACTGGAGCGTACAACATGCCGGTAGCGAGGTCAGCCAGACCGAGTGCGGCGCCGTCGTCCAGACCGAGCGAGGCGCGTACGAGCCATGGGCAGTGGGGGGAGGGTCCGAGTACTAGAACGACATTGCCACGACATGACTCATCTCTACCACTGCATCGCTCTTCTTCGGTGCAGCTTCGTCAGGGGCAGACATCTCAGGACCATGGCACGGGCTTGAATTCGATGCCCGAGCATACTCTTTCCCCTAACCCATATGCGTAAACAGGATATGACGCATACACCCAAGGTGAGGGATCTCAGTCGTATCTCTCCACGCGAGGGATCTCCATGCCCGAGGAGACTCATGTACCAGATTTAAACCAGTACCACGTACAATGGCCAGACAATATAGATGAGGGATCTGATCAGGTAGTCATGTTTACATTTTAATGCATTTACAATGATAACATATATTATCCTCTAACAGTTTGTTTACAATGTTTCTATGTGCAGGGCATACCTGATGTTAATTGGGACGATGAGAACACCCAACGTGGCGTCAACATAGGCGTCCGTGGAGCATCACATGATCATGGCGACACGGTTACATCATTAGTTACGGAGTTCTTCGGAGGGGACGTTATTGGCCCATCTTTTATTCCCGCGGAGTCACAACCATATGCCTACAATTACGCTTCAGGTTCGCAACAAGGATTCCCGACTCCACCACCTACGCAGGACTCGCAGACACATGAAGCCGAATTGGAGTATGGCCGCGGTCTTCGTGTAACTCGGCCACCTAATCGCTTGTCACTTTCCGGTCGTAAGGAAAGGCCAGGTGGTCGTCGTAAACTAGGGTGATTCATCTATCCACGTGCACGACCCATTGTATCTACATATGTCAGTATCAGACTTTTCGATCTGAACATCTATGTATGCTGAAATAAAAATGCACCAGTCACGAACAATTTTTCCTGCCTATATCTCCCGCCATACTATCCCGCTCCATTCTTCGGCTTATGTTTTCGCGCAACCCTTTCCCCTCAATATTTTCCCGCCAACGCTTTCCCTCCATATGTTCCCGCCACCCGTTTCCTGCCAACCCCTTCCCGCCATATCTTCCTGCCACCCGTTTCCCGCCAACCCCTTCCTGCCATATGTTCCCGCCAACCCTTTCCCGCCATACTGCAGTCGTTCTTTCCCGCCATTTTCTCCTCTCTACCTATAAAACCCCCTTCAGACGGAGGTGGATAAGCATTCGAGTGTAGTGTAGTCGAAATGTCCCATTATCCTTTCGATCGTAGTTTTCACCCTGGGATGAGCAGGACTATTCTAAGGCTAGCTACCAATTTCAGGATGGACAATAGGATAGTTCCATGGGACGAACTCACCGGTAGTGACACCATAATGAATGAGTTGGCTCACCAATTATGTAGGTCTGGGTGGCCTGATAGGACCTATGAGGAGGTACGTAAAGAACTTCTTAGGTTGCATGCAAGGTGGAAGAAGGTAGTGGAGCCGAAGAGTGAAACTTTTAGAAGGACTGCAGAAAAGCATCCATTTTTATGGACTGAGGAGAGTGAGGACGAAGATGATACCTTCATGCCACCGCTTACGGGTTCTGCATCATCAAAGGGCAAGAGTTTTGCATCGTCTAAGGGCAAGAGTACTGCATCCTCGAAGAGCAAGAGTTCTGCATTGTCCAAGGGTAAGAGTTTTGCATCATCGAAGGGCAAGAGTTCTGCATCGACGGAGGATGACGATGATGCCTTCATGTAGTTTTTAAGCTGTATTCTAGTTCTACCATTTAATTCAGATGTACTTGCATTATTAGTTTGTACTCTCTTATTGTAGGGCATTATGTTCTATCTTAATTTCATTTTGCAGTTGTTGCACGATGTTCGATATTAGTGGAGGGAAAGAAAATGCCACTACTTTATTCTAAAACTATATATTTTTTCCATTACGACATGGTACAACTGAAAATAAGATACATCATAGAATTGAAATAAAGCTACATTTAACTACTGAAATAAAGCTACATTAAACTACAGAAATAAAGATACAAATGATTGCGAAATTTAAAATACTACCACAGGAATCTACTGAGTCCAGCGTGGATATTTTCCTTTTCCATCGCCAGCTTCTTCTGCTGCCTTGGCCTCACGAGCCCTTTCTTTCTTTCTCTGCCTCTCCGCCTCACGAACCTCCTTTCGCTGTCGTTCCTGCTCCTCCATGCGACGAGCCTCTTCCCTGTTTTTCTTTCTTAAATCCTGAAAAATGGTGTTGCTCCACATAATATTCTTTTAACTCTCTCTCTCTTGCTCTGCTTTCTTCTTAGCTTCCACCTTCTCGCGTCGCTCTTCCGCATAGAAACTATTCCATGCACATGCACTTCTTTCACGAATCTCAGTCACTGCCCAAGCCGGCATCTCCGTGTCAATCGAACGATAGTACATGCACAGAGGCAGAGGAGACTACAACAAGAAACAAGAATATTATTAAAGAATCTATCAAAATACCAACAATATCTATTTGTGATGGTTAAAGCATACCAGAGGCTTGTCGTACTCTGAAATAGCTATGGGTGGATCTTCCTCATAATTGGCGCACATGAAAAACTTCATGCCCAACCAATCTGAAAAATTTGTAACCTCCTTCACCTTGCAAAGATTGCCACATCAACACCGCAGGACTGCCACCCCCGGAGGCAAATTTGCATTCTTCATTTTCCTCGGCCTAATGCTTTGATCCGAGCAAGGCAAACTCATACCGACTGAAAAAATGTGTTACCCACTTTGCACAGTGGCGATTTCGAGGATGGATGGACGAGAGCTTCGGTGTCTCCTTTTACAAGCTTAGACGATAAATGATGGCGAGAAAATTAAGCGGGAAATTTTAGGATCCCTGTAGTGTCGGCACAACAGCTTCCTGCAGCATCGGATTCCCGCAGCGAGTGACTGATTCCCGCAGTGCCGTCGCATCCGCTCAAGCAATAGCCAGAGCGATTCTCACAGTGCTATCCCATCCGCTGAGGCAAAAGAAGCTAAAGCAGGACTGATTCCTGGGCGAAAGAACCTAAAGCAGGGCATCAACATGCATTTTCTCGCGCGTGGGAATCACCGCCGTCAGCGTCGCTGTCGCACACGAGAATCAGCGTCGTCAATATCCCCTTGTCCCTTGTAGTAGAGAGGCCGCCTCACCCGGTAGCGGCATGGCCCGCAGTCACGTCGCGAGTGCAGTAGGGCCTGCCGGCCTGCTACTGGCAGGAGCAAGAGGGGCCGCCTCACCGAGTGGCGGTAGGGCCCACCAGGCTCGCCCCGTTCTGTCCTGGCTCGTGGAACTGTTCGAACAATGTTATACACCGCGCCGCCGCCTCCTGGCGTGGCGGCAGGGCCCGCCGCCTCCTGGCGTGGCGGCAGGTGCCACGTGTCGCCTGCGCGCCTGCCACCACTAGTTAGGGGGTCCTTTTTGTCCATATTTTCAGCGAGTGGTCCTTTTTGGCAATTCTGTTGGCCAGGGGGTCCTTTTGAACAAAAATTGGGCGACTCATGCGGGGGGTGGGGAAAGAGGGCGGTTGTCGTTTTGCTGGAAAGGGGATAGTGTTTGTGTAGTGGGATAATGGGTCCAGTGCGTGAGGCTTTGACGATGAAAGACCCATGTCGTCAACCACGTCCCATGGTTCCCGCGCTTGGCACACCCTTTTTGCACGTCTTCTGGCTCCCGTCCGTGGTGCTCTCTCTTGCTTCGTCAGCCACAGTGCCAGTCGGACGGCTCACGCACGCGCACGCGCACACACCGTACTGGTTGACTTACACCAAGGTTTGAAAATATCCACATTGAAAACAGAAGGTCCACAGGTCATTCAACCAGAAAAACAGAGAAAAGGTAACAAAATTTACCATGCAGTCAACCGATCCAACGACCAACAATAAAAGTCAAACGCCATCCGACGGCCACGAACGATGCGCACGGGAGGAGCTCCATGAAGGAGGGTCGGCTAGCATCCTTATAGGTTAGAATTTACCCACCTACAAAATTGTACACTACGGCCAATGTTCTCACCGTAAGAACTCGAACTACACGTAAAAAGAAAAGAACTCCAACTAAATTACATTTCAATCAATTCCAAAGAGGGCAACTATTTCGGGCCCAAGTGTTCGAATCAAACAAACCAAACACTTTCAGCCATTCAAGATGGACCCTATATTGGGTCGGACTTCACGGGATCCCTGAGTTCAGCCTCAAATTGAGGGGTGAAATAGGAGTGTCCGGGCATCTGTCTTATCGGATCCGACAGCCCAGACACATGCCAAAAACCCTACCTTGTCTCCTCCTTTTCCCACACCCCCTTCTCTCTTCCTGCACTCGAGCTTGATGCGACGCCAGATTCGAGCATTGCTGCCGCCGCTGCAATGGATCTCTCCGGCCTGACAAACCCAACCTCGTCCAACATCTTTGAGGTGCAGTGATGACTATCTAAGACATGGGATTTGTTAAGTGTTGTTGAAAGGTGTAGTCATCACTGACAGACGAGGCCGGTCAGTGATGACTATCTAGGACTGACCGGCCTCTAGACATGACCGGTCAGCATTACAAAATCAATGGCTTAGGATTATTACTCTAATGGTCGATAATTGATTTTTAGTGGCAAGCCCATTGAGTTGACTCTTTGAGTACGACCTAGTTGTTTTTCATGTTATTTGTATATATTTGGTTCTTCCTTGAGTTGCGTACTAGTGCGATCACAGAAATAAACAAATGTATTTCTACCCTTACCAAACAAATAAACAAATTTACTTCTACCCATATATGGGACTAGACATAAATAAACAAATATTACTTTTACAAGGTGTGAGACACCCCAAATAAACAAATACACTCCTATGCTAATATGATAATAAGACTATTGTAATGACACAAACTATAAATGCGAGTATGCAATTTCAACTCAAAATCATGGTCTTTGTTATAGTTTCTCTATCCAACCAATTTATCCAGTTCTATGTTAGAATAGATGACGGCAGACAGCTTGCAATCCAACACAATGGTGGATATTGTCCTGCTACCTAATCCACGATCGTGTGCATTCAACTTACTCATACAACTCAGAAAAGAACTTACTCGCGGCCATTCTAATATGTTTTAAATTCAAAATGTTATCCCACTGTAAATCTTACAAAAGACCTACTATGATCGTGGAGACTTTTCAGTGGCTACAACATGATCTTTTGTTATATTTACACTCTCTTTTTAATTGCTCCTAAGCCGGCGATAACTCCTCGTTTTTATGGCTTCATAGCAATGCACAGGCATTGTGCTAGTATAACAGAGTGTGGAATATATAAGATAAAATATAAGGCACACGACATGTAGGTGCTAAAACAAGAAGATGTTCGGTTCTACGTTAGGTGCATCGGCTGCAAAATAAATTTTTCCTACGCGCAGAACAACCAGGAACATGCTACGAGAATGTATCACAGATCGTTACCACTAGACGCGTAGTGCCGTGCGGCGGAAGTAGGGTTGGGTCAACGTGTCTGGAGTCGTCTCCTCCTCGCTCGATCTCCCTCGAACAGCCGATCATCGGATCCCACATACAGGTTCGCCGGAGCGGCGCAAGTGCATCGCCTCTAATGGTATCTGCACATGTAGGAGGAACACTGTGCGGCGGACTGCTAGGTCCGATCACACAGTCGGCGGTGAGTGGAGGTGGCTACTTGCAACACATGCAAAGCCCTAGTAACGGCACCGAAATGATCAATCGAAACCTTATGCCAAACCTCCACTATATGTATGCATCCGTCACGGGCTCAATACTTGGGCCTCACATGGTCCCTAAATCCCAAAGTTTGTTCGGCTTGGATCCGAGTCCGAGTAGGATCACATCTGACTCGTGGAGTCGGATCCGGCCTCACAGGTTCCTTCCCTTAAGCGCGTGACCCCTTAGGTTCAAGTCGGCTTGGTTGCAGGCCAGATCACCTCCGACTTGCTCGGCTGGTAGCGGCCTCTAGCAAAGCGTGCTGACTACCAAGTAGACAATGAAGCCGGTTGGCGAACCTATACAACATGTCACACTTCTGTCCCTTTGCCACAGGATATATGTTGTTGGGCTCGAAGGGGAGTCCTTCATCCTTGTGCTAGCCCGACCACTTTCTCGTTCGAGTGATGCCGACCACAAACCGTGTTATCTCATAATCCTTGTCGCATGGTTATGCTTATCTTGGTCGGATCACACGAGGGGCCCAGAGTATATCTCTCCTGGTCGAAGGGGCAAATCCCATCTTGCTCAACTATGTCTCACAGCATGGGTCTGGACAAGACAAAAACCTACCTTTATAACTACCCAGTCACGGAGTAGCGTTTGGTTGGCCCAAAGCAGGTCTGTCACCGTCCCGGGTATGTTTGCTAGCTAAGGTCTTAGGACATAGAACGTATTGTTGGGAAACTTAGCATGCAATTTCAAAAAAAATTCCTACGATCATGCAAGATCTATCTAGGAGATGCATAGCAACAAAGGGGGAAGAGTGTGTCCACGTACCCTCGTAGACCGAAAGCGGAAGTGTTTAACAACGCGGTTGATGTAGTCGAACTTCTTCTAACTCCGCCCGATCAAGTACCGAATGCACGACACCTCCGAGTTCTGCACACATTCAGCTCGGTGACTTCCCTCACCTTCTTGATCCAGCAAGATGTTGAGGTAGTATATGAGTTCCGTCAGCACGACAGCGTGGTGACGATGATGGTGAAGTGATCCTAGCAGGGCTTCGCCTAAGCACCACGAAGATATGACCGAGGGTGTAAACTGTGGAGGGGGGCGCCGCACACGGCTAGGAAATTGTCTGTTGTGTCTTCTAGGTGCCCCCTCCCCACATATATATAGCTGGGAGGGGGAGAGGACAGAAGGCGCCCAAGGGCTGGCCGCCGGCTCCCTTGGGGCTTTCCTTGTCCTGCACCCCCCTTTCCATGTATGCATGAAGAGGAGGGAAAGAGGGGGGTGAGGGAAGGAAGTGGGAATCCTAAATCCACCTTTCCTTTCCCTTCTCCCCTTTCCTTGTCCACCTCCTATGGCCCTATAGGGCGCACCAGCCCCTTGTGGGTTGGTGCGTTCCTTCACAAGGCCCATATGGCTCATAGGATTGCCGGGGGTACCCAAAAAGGCAGTGCTTAGGAGGCGCTTAGGCATGCCTAGGCGCTAGGCAACGGCCAAACGCCTCGCCTAGGGCATAAGCTAAAGTATAGGTAGAGCAACTAAGAAATTCTCTACCCAAGCGAGAATTCATGGCATATTGCACTGATATGCCAAAAGGGCCATATTCCAATTGTAGTAGATGGTAGTTGACATACTTATATGCCCTAAATTAATAAAACACACTTGTAATAACCACACATACACCATGATAGTAAAAATTATATAACCGCCTAGGATGCGCCTAGGGCGCTTAAGCACCGCCTAGGCACCACGTGAAGGCCAACCACCTCGCTTATGCCTACCGCTTTTTCCAACCTTGCTAGGGACACGGTGTTTTGTCTATGTATCCACACATGTATCAAGTTTCCGGTTAATACAATTCTAGCATGAATAATAAACATTTATCATGATATAAGGAAATATAAAATAACAACTTTATTATTGCCTCTAGGGCATATTTCCTTCAGTCTCCCACTTGCACTAGAGTCAATAATCTAGTTCACATTGCCATGTGATTTAACACCAATAGTTCACATCTTTATGTGATTAACACCTATAGTTCACATCGCCATGTGGCCAACACCCAAAGGGTTTACTAGAGTCAATAATCTAGTTCACATTGCTATGTGATTAACACCCAAAGAGTACTTAAGTGTGATCATGTTTTTCTTGTGAGAGAAGTTTAGTCAACGGGTCTGCCACAATCATATCTGTATGTACTTTGCAAATCTATGTTTACAATGCTCTACATGGAGCTACTCTAGCTAATTGCTCCCACATTCAATACGTATGTAGATTCAAACTTAGAGTCATCTAGATTGGTGTCAAAGCTTGCATCGACATAACTCTTTACGATGAACTCTTTATCACCTCCATAATCGAGAGACATTCCCTTAGTCCTCTTAGGTAACTAAGGATAATTTTGACCACTATCTAGTGATCTACTCCTGGATCACTATTGTACCCCCTTGCCAAACTCATGGTAAGGTACACAATAGGTCTGGTATACAACATGGGATAGAACCTATGGTTGAGGCATAGGGAATGACTTCCATTTTCTTTCTATCTTCTGTCGTGGTCGGGCTTTGAGTCTTACTCAACTTCACACCTTGCAACACAGGCAAGAACCCTTTCTTTGACTGATCCATTTTGAACTTCTTCAAAATCTTGTCAAGGTATGTCCTCATCGAATGTTTTATCAAGCGTCTTGATCTATCTCTATATATCTTGATGCCCAATATGTAAGCAGCTTCACCAAGGTCTTTCTTTGAAAAACTCCTTTCAAACACTCCTTTATGCTTTCCAGAAAATTCTACATCATTTCAGATCAACAATATGTCATTCATATATACTTATCAGAAATGTTGTAGTGCTCCCACTCACTTTCTTGTAAATATAGGCTTCTCCGAAAGTCTGTATAAAACTATATGCTTTGATCGACTCATCAAAGCATATATTCCAACTCCGAGATGCTTGCACCAGTCCATAGATGGATCACTGGAGCTTGCACACTTTGTTAGCACCTTTAGGATCGACAAAACCTTCTCGTTGCATCATATACAACTCTTCTTTAATAAATCCATTAAGGAATGTAGTTTTGACATCCATTTGCCAGATTTCATAAAATGCAGCAATTGCTAACATGATTCGGACAGACTTAAGCAACGATACGAGTGTGAAAATCTCATCATAGTCAACACCTTGAACTTGTGGAAAACCTTTTGCGACAATTTGAGCTTTGTAGATAGTAACACTACCATCAGCGTCCGTCTTCCTCTTGAAGATCCATTTATTCTCAATGACTTGCCGATCATTGGGCAAGTCCACCAAAGTCCGCACTTTGTTCTTATATATGGATCCTATCTCAGATTTCATGGCCTCAAGCCATCTATCGGAATCTGGGCTCATCACAGCTTCTTCATAGTTCGTATGTTTGCCATGGTCTAATAACATGACTTCCAGGACAGGATTACCGTACCACTCTAGTGCGGAACGTGTTCTGGTTGACCTACGAAGTCCAGTAGTAATTTGATCTGAAGTTTCATGATCATCATCATTAGCTTCCTCTCTAGTTGGTGTAGTCATCACGGGAACATATTTCACCGATGAGCTACTTTCCAAATTGAGAGAAGGTACAACTACCTCATCAAGTTCTACTTTCCTCTCACTCACTTCTTTCAAGAGAAACTCCTTCTCTAGAAAGTTTCCATTCTTGGCAATAAAGATCTTGCCTTCAGATTTGTGGTAGAAGGTGTACCCAATTGTTTCTTTAGGGTATCCTATGAAGACACACTTCTTCGATTTGGGTTTGAGCTTAGCAGGCTGAAGCCTTTTGCCATAAGTGGCAACCCCAAACTTTAAGAAACGATGACTTAGGTTTCTTGCCAAACCACAGTTCATACGGTGTCATCTCAACAGTTTTAGACGGTGCCCTATTTAATGTGAATGCAGCTGTCTCTAATGCATAATCCCAAAATGATAGTGGTACATCGGTAATAGACATCATAGATTGCACCATATCTAATAAAGTACAGTTACAACATTCGAACACACCATTACGCTATGGTGTTCCAGGTGGCGTGAGTTGTGAAACTATTCCACATTTTAAAACGAAGGCCAAACTCGTAACTCAAATATTCGCCTCCGCGATCAGATCGTAGAAACTTTATTTTCTTATTATGATTCTTCTCCACTTCAATCTGAAATTCTTTGAACTTTTCAAATGTTTCAGACTTGTGTTTCATCAAGTAGATATACCCATATCTTCTTAAACCATCTGTGAAGGTCAGAAAATAACGATACCTGTCGCGAGCCTCAACACTCATCGAACTGCATACATCGGTATGTATTATTTCCAATGAGTCATTAGCTTGCTCCATTGTTCTGGAGAACGGAGTTTAGTCATCTTGCTCATGAGGCATGGTTCGCAAGTATCAAATGATTCATAATCAAGTGATTTCAAAAAGCCCATCTGCATGGAGTTTCTTCATGCGCTTTACACCAATATGACCTAAATGACAGTGCCACAAATATGTTGCACTATCATTATCAACTTTGCATCTTTTGGCATCAATATTATGAATATGTGTATCACTATGATCGAGAATCAATAAACCATTTACTTTAGGTGTATGACCATAGAAGGTTTTATTCATGTAAACAGAACAACAATTATTCTTTGACTTAAAGGAATAACAGTATCGCAATAAACATGATCCAATCATATTCATGCTCAGCGCAAACACCAAATAACATTTATTTAGGTCCAACACTAATCTCGAAGGTAGAGGGAGTCTGTGATGGTGATCTTATCAACCTTGGAATCACTTCCAACACACATCCTCACCTCGCCCTTAACTAGTCTTTGTTCATTTTGCAACTCCTGTTTTGAGTTACTAATCTTAGCAACTGAACCAGTATAAAATACCCTGGGGTTACTGAGGGAGTCCTGGATTAGGGGGTATCCGGATAGCCGGACTATATACTTTGTCCGGACTGATGGAGCGTGAAGATACAAGACTCAAGACTCCGTCCCGTGTCCGGATGGGACTCTCCTTTGCGTGGAAGACAAACTTGGCGATCCGGATATTATATTTCCTTCCTTGTAACCGACTCCATGTAAACCCTAGCCCTCTCCGGTGTCTATATAAACCGGAGAGTTTAGTCCTTAGAGGGATGATAACAATCATAATCATCATAGGCTAGCTTCTAGGGTTTAGCCTCTACGATCTCGTGGTAGATCAACTCTTGTACTACTCATATCATCAATATCAATCAAGCAGGAAGTAGGGTTTTACCTCCATCGAGAGGGCCCGAACCTGGGTAAACATTGTGTTCCTTGCATCCTGTTACCATTAGCCTAAGATGCACAGATCGGGACCCCCTACCCGAGATCCGCCGGTTTTGACATCGACATTGGTGCTTTCATTGAGAGTTCCTCTGTGTCGTCGCTGCAAGGCTTGATGGCTTCTTAAATCGTCAACAACACGGTCCAGGGTGACACTTTTCTCCCCGGACAGATCTTCGTGTTCGGCGGCTGATAACCCACAAGTATAGGGGATCGCAACAGTTTTCGAGGGTAAAGTATTCAACCCAAATTTATTGATTCGACACAAGGGGAGCCAAAGAATATTCTCAAGTATTAGCAGCTGAGTTGTCAATTCAACCACACCTGGAAACTTAGTATCTGCAGCAAAGTGTTTAGTAGCAAAGTAATATGATAGTGGTGGTAACGGTAACAAAAGTAAAGACAACAAAAGTAATGTTTTTGGTATTTTGTAGTGATTGTAACAGTAGCAACGGAAAAGTAAATAAGCGAGAACCAGTATATGGAAAACTCGTAGGCACCGGATTAGCGATGGATAATTATGCCGGATGCGGTTCGTCATGTAACAGTCATAACATAGGGTGACACAGAACTAGCTCCAGTTCAT
Organism: Triticum dicoccoides; assembly: GCF_002162155.2. Lineage (NCBI taxonomy): Eukaryota > Viridiplantae > Streptophyta > Magnoliopsida > Poales > Poaceae > Triticum > Triticum dicoccoides. The sequence continues at coordinate 182,937,908 of NC_041381.1, forward strand.
CAATGTAATGTAGGCATGTATTCCGTATATAGTCATACGTGCTTATGGAAAAGAACTTGCATGACATATTTTGTCCTACCCTCCCGTGGCAGCGGGGTCCTATTGGAAACTAAGGGATATTAAGGTCTGCTTTTAATAGAGAACTAGAACAAAGCATTAGCACATAGTGAATAAATGAACTTCTCAAACTATGGTCATCACCGGGAGTGGTCCCGATTATTGTCACTTCGGGGTTGCCGGATCATAACACAAATAAGGTACTATAGACTTGCAAGATAGGATCAAGAACACACATATATTCATGAAAACATATTATATTCAGATCTGAAATCATGGCACTCGGGCCCTAGTGACAAGCATTAAGCATAGCAAAGTCATAGCAACATCAATCTCAGAACATAATGGATACTAGGGATCAAACCCTAACAAAACTAACTCGATTACATGATAAATCTCATTCAACCCATCACCGTACAGCAAGCCTACGATGGAATTACTCACGCACGACGGTGAGCATCATGAAATTGGTGATGGACGATGGTTGATGATGACGACAGCGACGAATCCCCCTCTCCGGAGCCCCGAACGGACTCCAGATCAGCCCTCCCGAGAGAGATTAGGGCTTGGCGGCGGCTCCGTATCGTAAAACACGATGATTTCTTCTCTCTGATTTTTTTCTCCCCGAAAGCCAATATATGGAGTTGGAGTTGGTGTCGGAGGGCCACCAGGGGGCCCACGAGGTAGGGAGGCGCGCCCAGGGGGGTGCCCCCCACCCTCGTGGACAGGGTGTGGGCCCCCTGGTCTTCATCTTTTGCGAGGATTTTTCTTTATTTTTTCTAAGGTGTTCCGTGGAGTTTCAGGACATTCTGAGATTTTTTATTTTCTGCACAAAAAACAACACCATTGCAGTTTTGCTGAAAACAACGTCAGTCCGGGTTAGTTCCATTCAAATCATACAAGTTAGAGTCCAAAACAAGGGCAAAAGTGTTTGGAAAAGTAGATACGACAGAGACATATCAACTCCCCCAAGCTTAAACCCTTGCTTGTCCTCAAGCAATTCAGTTGACAAACTGAAAGAGAAAAAGAAAAAAATTTACAAACTCTGTTTGCTCTTGTTGTTGTAAACATGAAAAGCCAGCATTCAAGTTTCAGAAATTATTATGAACTAACCATACTCACAATGACACGTAGGTCTCACAATTAGTCATATCAATAGCATAATCAGCTAGCGAGCCATAATAATAAAACTCGGATGACAACACTTTCTCAAAATAATCATAACATGATATAACAAAATGGTATCTCGCTAGCCCTTTCTGAGACCACAAAACATAAATGCAGAGCACCTTTAAAGATCAAGGACTGACTAAACATTGTAATTCATGGTAAAAGAGATCCAGTCAAGTCATACTCAAAATAAACCAATAATAATGAATGCAAACGACAGTGTGCTCTCCAGCGGGTGCTTTTTAATAAGAAGGGTGATGACTCAACATAAAAGTAAATAGATAGGCCCTTCACAGAGGGAAGCAGGGATTTGTAGAGGTGCCAGAGCTCGGTTTTGAAATAGAGATAAATTATATTTTGAGTGGCATACTTTCATTGTCAACATAACAACTAAAAGACGACGATATCTTCCATGCTAAACAGATTATAGGCGGTTCCCAAGCAGAATGGTAAAGTTTATACTCCCCTTCCTCCACAAGCATCAAACCATGGCTTGCTCAAAACAACGAGTGCCTCCAACATTCAACGGGTCCCGAGGGGAGTTTTGTTTGCAGTTATTTTGATTTAGTTTGCACGAAGCATGGGACTGGGCATCCCGGATACCAGCCATTTTCTCGTGAATGAGGAGCGGAGTCCACTCCTCTTAAGAATAACCCGCCTAACACGGAAGATAAGGGCAACTCTAGTTGACATATGAGCTATTCGAGCATGCAAAACAGAATGTTTATTTGAAGGTTTAGAGTTTGGCACATACAAATTTACTTGGAGCGGCAGGTAAACACCGCATATAGGTAGGTATAGTGGACTCATATGGAATAACTTTGGGGTTTAAGGAGTTTGGATGCACAAGCAGTATTCCCGTTTAGTATAGGTGAAGGCTAGCAAAAGACTGGGAAGCGACCAACCGAGAGAGCGACAACAGTCGTAAACATGCATTAAAATTAATTCACACTGAATATAAGCATGAGTAGGATATAATCCACCATGAACATAAATATCATGAAGGCTATGTTGATTTTATTCAACTACATGCATGAACATGTGCCAAGTCTAGTCACTCAATACATTTAAAGGAGGATACCATCCCATCATACCACATCATAATCATTCTAATAGCATGTTGGCATGCAAGGTAAACCATTATAACTCATAGCTAACCAAGCATGGCACAAGCAACTATAATCTCTAAATGTCATTGCAAATATGTTTACTTCATAATAGCTGAATCAAGAACGACGAATCATCATATTTACAAAAACAAAAGAGGTCGAGTTCATACCAGCTTTTCTCTTCCCAATAAGTCCATCATATATCATCATCATTGCCTTTCACTTGCACGACCGAACGGTGTGTATAATAATAAGAGTGCACGTGCATTGGACTAAGCTGGAATCTGCAAGCATTCAACTCAAGAGAGAAGACAAGTAATATGGGCTCTAAGTTAAGTAAACAATCATGCATATAAGAGCCACTAAGCATTTTCAATATAGTCTTCTCGACCCCCAAAGAAAGGAAAAGAAATAAAAACTATTTACACGGGAAAGCTCCCAACAAGTAAAAAGAAGAACGGGAAATATTTTTGGGTTTTCTTTTTAATTCTACTACAAGCATGAAAAGTAAATGCACTAATTTTTTAGTTTTTTTTCTTAAGGTTTAACAAACACACAAGAAGAAAGTAGGAAAAAGAAATTTAAACTAGCATGGATATTACAGTGAAAAAGTATGAGCACCGACATCTAGCAATGAGTGTGTGTGTGAACATGAATGTAATGTCGGTGGGAAATACGTACTCCCCCAAGCTTAGGCTTTTGGCCTAAGTTGGTCTATCGCCAGGGATGGCCTGGCGGATACCCGTAGGTGTAGCTGGGGTCGTAGTGTGACGCAGCGGCTATTGCCGCCTGAGCTGTAGCGTGGAGTCGAGCAGCCTCCGCTCTCCTTTCGTACCCATCTTCCTCCTCTCTGGTAATAATATATCTTATTTTTGCTTGTGAATCAAAGAAAGCGGGAGCAGGAAGGGCGACATGGACTACACGACGTCTGTCAAAAATTAGTCGATACTGGAGAGGTGGTTCAGTCCTCTCAATAAACTGGTGGGAAACCATAGAATCAAAATCTAAATAAGAAGGGGGTAATTCCATATCACCCTCACGAATGTCTATCTCAAGAAAATTAGCTAAGTGGGTTGCATAAATTCCTCCAAAGAAATCTCCGCTATGTCTATTCTGATGCAACCTACGAGCTACAATGGCTCCCATATGATAAGATTGGTCTCCTAACACAGCACTCCTAAGAATACTGAGATCTGGGACACACATGTGACATGCTTCATCCTTAGCATTTATGAATCTACCTATGAAGAGAGCAAAATAATGTATAGCAGGAAAGTGAACGCTCCCTATAGTAGCTTGTGTTATATCTCTAGATTCCCCCACAGTTATTCTAGCAAGAAAGTCTCTGTATTCAGATTTAGGGGGATCCCTGACATTACCCCAAGATGGAAGTTTGCAAGCATAAGTAAAATCCTCTAAGTCCATGGTATAAGATTTGTCATAAAGGTCAAACATGACTCAAGGAGAATTACGCGAAGATGAAAACTCAAACCTCCTCACAAATGAACTTGTGAGATCATAATACTGGGGGCATTTGTCAGCTTCAAAGTCCTCAAGACCGGCGTTACTCAAATATGTGCTAAATTCTTCTTTGATTCCCACTTGATTCATAAAATTTTCCGATGGCCATTCACAAGGCCTCACAAGAGCGTCTCTTGGTGGTTCCTCGTCAGCATCACATATTGCAAGCCCGGGACCTTGCTTCCTTGAAGGACCACCTTGGAACATCCTCCTAAGCATATTGTTTCCTCAGAAAAATTTCTGAAATTTTTAGTAACTTCAAATAAAAGTGAACCAACTTCAATAAAATTGATAGTAACAACTCCCACAAGTGCCTAGAGCCTATATAAAGCATTGGAACTACTTGGAACCATATAAATTTGACATGCAAGCTCAAGAACATGGTCACCTATGCAGCACAAATTTGCAATGAATAAAGCACTAGAACAAAAACTAATTGGACCAATGGAGGAGTCACATACCAAGGAACAATCTCCCCAAGCAGTTTTGCAAGAGGTGCTTTGAGCAAGGAGATCGAAAATCACATCAACAGGGGTTGGAACTCGTGCTTGAGTTGGTTTTTCATGTTTGTGTGAGGCAGAGGAAGAAGATGGGTGCAAGAATAAGTGGAGGAGGGCTACCATGGGCCCACGAGGCAGGGGGGCGCACCCAGGGGGGTAGGGCGCGCCCTCCACCCTCGTGGCCAGGTGGCAGCTCCCCCCGTGGTAATTTTTGCACAGTAAATCCTCAAATATTCCCGAAAAAATCATATTAAATTGGCATGGCATTCTGAGGACTTTTATTTTCGGGATATTTTTATATTGCACGGATAAGTCAGGAAACAGACAGAAAAATACTATTTTACTTTATTTCTACTAAATAACAGAAAATATTGAGAGGGCACAGAAGGTTGTGCTTCTAGTTTCATCCATCTCGTGATCATCAAAATGAACCCACTAACAAGGTTGATCAAGTCTTGTTAACAAACTCATTCCGAATAATCATGGAACCGGAGAAATTTCGAATGACACTAAGTTACCTCAACGGGGATATGAAAATCCCCAACAATAAGAATATCATACTTTTTCTTGACAGTAGGGAGAGGAAATTCAAAACCTCCAAATATAATCGATGGAATTTTTCCAATAGAGTTGATACTATAAACTTGAGGTTGTTTCCTCGGAAAGTGTACCGTGTGCTCATTGCCATTAACATGAAAAGTGACATTGCCTTTGGTGCAATCAATAACAGCCCCTGCAGTGTTAAGGAAAGGTCTTCCAAGAATAATAGACATGCTATCATCCTCGGGAATATCAAGAATAACAAAGTCCGTTAAAATATTAACCTTCGCAACTACAACAGGCACATCCTCACAAATACCGACAGGTATAACAGTTGATTTATCAGCCATTTGCAAAGATATTTCAGTAGGTGTCAACTTATTCAAGTCAAGTCTACGATATAAAGAGAGAGGCATAACACTAACACCGGCTCCAAGATCACATAAAGCAGTTTTAACATAATTTCTTTTAATGGAGCATGGTATAGTAGGTACTCCTGGATCTCCAAGTTTCTTTGGTATTCCACCTTTAAAAGTATAATTAGCAAGCATGGTGGAAATTTCAGCTTCAGGTATCTTTCTTTTATTAGTAATAATATCTTTCATATACTTAGCATAAGGATTTGTTTTGAGCACATCAGTTAATCGCATACGCAAAAGATGGGTCTAATCATTTCAGCAAAGCGCTCAAAATCCTCATCATCCTTTTTCTCGGATGGTTTCGGAGGAAAAGGCATGGGTTTCTGAACCCATGGTTCCCTTTCTTTACCATGTTTCCTAGCAACAAAATCTCTTTTATCATAACGTTAATTCTTTGATTGTGGGTTATCAAGATCAACAGTAGGTTCAACTTCTACATCATTATCATTACTAGGTTGAGCATCAACATGAACATTATCATTAGCATTATCACTAGCTTCATGTTCATGACCTGATTGTGTTTCAACATCAGAAATAGAGCTATCATTCGGATTCTCAGGTGGTTCAGCAATAGGTTCACTAGAAGTTTGCAGAGTCCTATCATTTTTCTTTTTCTTCCTTTTAGAAGAACTAGGTACTTCAATATTGTTTATCTGAGAATCTTGCTCGATTCTCTTAGGGTGGCCTTCAGGATACAAAGGTTCCTGAGTCATTCTACCAGTTCTAGTAGCCACTCTAACAGCATAATCATTTTTTCTTACTATTCATTTCATCAAGCGCTTCTTTTTGAGCTTTAAGTACTTGTTCTACTTGAGTGGTAACCATAGAAGCATGTTTGCTAACAAGTTTAAGTTCACCTCTAATATCAGCCATATAATCACCCAAGCATTTAATCATAAAAGTATTCTGTTTTAATTGTCTACCAAAATAAGCATTAAAGTCATCTTGCTTAAACATAAAGTCATCAAACTCATCCAAGCACTGACTAGCAATTTTAGTAGAAGGGACTTCAGCTTTATCATATCTATAGAGAGAATTTACCTTTACTACCTGTGTCGGGATATCAGGAGGTTCTTCATTAAATAAGTAATTGAGATCATATACTTCTTTAACATGCGGTAAATTAAGACCATGTATTTCTTCAATAGGAGGTAAATTCTTAACATCTTCAGCTTTAATACCTTTTTCTTTCATAGATTTCTTTGCCTCTTGCATATCTTCCGGACTGAGAAATAGAACAGCTCTCTTCTTCGGAGTTGGTTTAGGAATAGGCTCAGTAATTGGCTCAGGAACTGGCTCAGGAGGTGGTTCAGGAGGTGCCCAATTATTTTCATTTGCCAACATATTATTCAATAGAATTTTAGCGTCATCAGGTGTTCTTTCCCTGAAAAGAGAACCAGCACAACTATCCAGGTAATCTCTAGAAGCATCAGTTAGTCCATTATAAAAGATATCAAATATTTCCGGTTTCTTAAGAGGATGATCAGGCAAATCATTAAGTAACTTGAGAAGCCTCCCCCAAGCTTGTGGGAGACTCTCTTCTTTAATTTGCACAAAGTTGTATATTTCCCTCAAAGCAGCTTGTTTCTTATGAGCAGGGAAATATTTAGCAGAGAAGTAATAAATCATATCCCGGGGACTTTGCACACAACCAGGATCAAGAGAATTATACCATATCTTAGCATCACCCTTTAATGAGAACAGAAATATCTTGAGTAAACAAAGGTAGCGCGATCTCTCATTATTAGTAAACAGGGCAGCTATATCATTTAACTTAGTAAGATGTGCCACAACAGTTTCAGATTCATAGCCATAAAAAGGATCAAATTCAACCAAAGTAATTATATCTGGATCAACAAAAAAATCATAATAATCCCGATCAGGCACACAGATAGGTGAAGTAGCAAAAGCAGGGTTGGGTCTCATTTTATCTCTAAAAGATTCTTTACTCCATTTAACTAGCAACCTCTTAAGTTCACGTCTATCCTGGCAAGCAAGAATAGCTGCAGAAGATTCAGCATCAAAAAGATAACCCTCGGGAATAGCAGGCATAGGTTCATCATCACTCACATCATTGTGTTCAGGTTCAATAATTTCTCTTTCTCTAGACCTAGCAATTTGCTCATCAAGAAATTCACCAAGTGGCACAGTAGTATCAAGCATAGAAGTAGTTTCATCATAAGTATCGTGCATAGCAGAAGTGGCATCATCAATAACATGCGACATATCAGAATCAATAGCAGTAGTAGGTTTAGATGTCGCAAACTTACTCATAACAGAAGGAGAATCTAGTGCAAGGCTAGATGGCAGTCCCTTACCTCCCCTTGTAGTTGAGGGCAAAATAGTAGTTCGATCATCTTTCAAGTTCTTCATAGTGTCCATCAGATATAAATCCCAAGTGACTCAAAGAATAGAGCTATGCTCCCCGGCAATGGCGCCAGAAAAAGGTCTTGATAACCCACAAGTATAGGGGATCACAACACTTTTCGAGGGTAAAGTATTCAACCCAAATTTATTGATTCGACACAAGGGGAGCCAAAGAATATTCTCAAGTATTAGCAGCTAAGTTGTCAATTCAACCACGCGTGGAACTTAGTATCTGCAGAAAAGTGTTTAGTAGCAAAGTAATATGATAGTGGTGGTAACGGTAACAAAAGTAAAGACAGCAAAAGTAATGTTTTTGGTATTTTGTAGTGATTGTAACAGTAGCAACGGAAAAGTAAATAAGCGAGAACCAGTATATGGAAAACTCGTAGGCACCGGATTAGCGATGGATAATTATGCCGGATGCGGTTTGTCATGTAACAGTCATAACATAGGGTGACACAGAACTAGCTCCAGTTCATCAATGTAATGTAGGCATGTATTTCGTATATAGTCATACGTGCTTATGGAAAAGAACTTGCATGACATATTTTGTCCTACCCTCCCGTGGCAGCGGGGTCCTATTGGAAACTAAGGGATATTAAGGTCTACTTTTAATAGAGAACCAGAACAAAGCATTAGCACATAGTGAATAAATGAACTCCTCAAACTATGGTCATCACCGGGAGTGGTCCCGATTATTGTCACTTCGGGGTTGCTGGATCAGAACACATAGTAGGTGACTGTAGACTTGCAAGATAGGATCAAGAACACACATATATTCATGAAAACATAATAGGTTCAGATCTGAAATCATGGCACTCGGGCCCTAGTGACAAGCATTAAGCATAGAAAAGTCATAGCAACATCAATCTCAGAACATAATGGATACTAGGGATCAAACCCTAACAAAACTAACTCGATTAGATGATAAATCTCATCCAACCCATCACCGTCCAGCAAGCCTACGATGGAATTACTCATGCACGGCGGTGAGCATCATGAAATTGGTGACGGAGGATGGTTGATGATGATGACGGCGATGAATACCCCTCTCCGGAGCCCCGAACGGACTCCAGATCAGCCCTCCCGAGAGAGATTAGGGCTTGGCGGCGGCTCTATATCGTAAAATGCGATGATTTCTTCTCTCTGATTTTTCTCCCCGAAAGCCAATATATGGAGTTGGAGTTGGTGTCGGAGGGCCACCAGGGGGCCCACGAGGTAGGGAGGCGCGCCCAGGGGGGTGCCCCCCACCCTCGTGGACAGGGTGTGGGCCCCCTGGTCTTCATCTTTTGCGAGGATTTTTCTTTATTTTTTCTAAGGTGTTCCGTGGAGTTTCAGGACATTCTGAGATTTTTTATTTTCTGCACAAAAAACAACACCATTGCAGTTTTGCTGAAAACAACGTCAGTCCGGGTTAGTTCCATTCAAATCATACAAGTTAGAGTCCAAAACAAGGGCAAAAGTGTTTGGAAAAGTAGATACGATGGAGACGTATCAGCGGCTTCGCACTGCGGGCCAATTCGCTTGGCCAACTGGAGCAGATCGACAGCTACGCCCCTGGCCACCAGGTCAGGTTCGGAAACCTAAACTACATGGCTGATATCCGCGGAGACTTGATATTCAACGGACTCGGGCCTGAGCCAGGAGCGCCGGACAGTTGCGATGAGCATGGCTTAGACCTGCTGTCGGATAATGCTCGGGATGTCGCCCCTGCGGTAGCCCCGGACCTAAATCCGAAGCAGACCGCGTTGCCTAAGGACGGGTGGATGGACCCCGCCCTACAGGCCGCACACTCATCGACGGTAGAGCCAAACACAGGCCTCGCCCCCAAAGAAGCCTGTGACACCGGACCCCCGGACTCATATCCAGCTATAGGTTCCAGTCCGCGCGCTCCTGAGCCTGTCGAACCTGGTTGGGCTCCTGCAATGGAGTTCACCGCAGCCGACATCTTCCAGCACTCGCCCTTTGGCGACGTGCTGAACTCGTTAAAGTCTCTCCCCTAGTCAGGAGACTCTTGGCCAAACTATGTCCGGCTCGAGTGGGAAGCGGGCGACGAAGGAATTCGTTGCCCACCCACCACCCACTTCATTGCCACGGTTGATGACTTAACCGACATGCTTGACTTCGACTCCGAAGACATCAACGGTATGGACGACGATGCATGAGAAGATTCAGAATCACTGGGGCGCTGGACTACCACCTCGTCATACGATATATACATGGTGGACACGCCCAAGGAGGACGACAGCGACAATCCAGAAGATAAAACCCCCAGGCGAAAGCCAACATGATGGCGCAGACGCCGCTCCAAGTCCAGGAACAGTAAAAATAGCGACAAGAGCGCCAGAAAGATCGACACCCCAGTCAACTCCTAAGGCAACAATGACCATATGGACCCAGCAATGGAGCAGGATGAGCCAGGTCACGCCGAACACAGCTCGGAGCAGACACCCGATCACAATGATCACGAGGATCGAATTAATCAAACCACCTCGGGACAAGAACACAGTCCGGATGACGATGCATTCATCATCCCGGAAACACGCTTGGAACAAGATAACCTCCACAGAAGGCTCATGGCCACTGCGAGAAGTCTAAAGAAGTAGAAGCAACGACTAAAGGCCGCACAGGAAACACTCAATCGCGGATGGAATAAAGTGCTAGACACTGAAGAAAAGTACGGCGACGATCGCCATACAAAGAGCTACCCAATACGCAAGCTGCTACCAGAATTCAATGACGAGGCCGTTCCACCAAAGGACAACACGACCAGGAGGCCGGACAAACCACTTCATAACCGCAACAGAGCAGGTACCGACGCCGAACACGATTTATGCGAGCTCCTGGATAAGAAAGCCGGCGCGGCTAGGTCCATCTATGGATCTAAAGGACACACCCCGACGCGGGATATGGTCACCAAAATGATCATACCGATCAGATACCAGTTCAGAATAAACACCGGACACAACAACAGCCAATGGCATGCCACATCATGTCCAGATACAGAGAGGCTGCTCACCCCCTGTGCTTCATCGAAGAAGTATGGGACCATGAATTTCCACAGGGTTTTAAACCTGTGAACATAGAGGCATACGACGGAACGACAGACCCAGGGGTCTGGATCGAGGATTTTATCCTGCACATACATATGGCTCGTGGGGATGACCTCCATGCCATCAAATACCTTCCCCTCAAGCTGAAGGAACCAGCTCGACACTGGTTGAAAAGCCTCACCAAAAATTCGATTGGAAGTCGGGAGGAACTCGAGGACACTTTTAGGGCCAATTTTCAAGGGACTTATGTCCGGCCTCCGGATGCGGGCGATTTAAGTCACATAATTCAACAGCCCGGAGAGTCCGCCCGCAAGCTTTGGAACAGATTCCTCACTAAGAAGAATCAAATTGTCGATTGTCCGGATGTCGAAGCCCCAACGGCCTTCAAACACAACATCCGAGATGAGTGGCTCGCCAGACACCTCGTCCAAGAAAAGCCAAGGACAATGGCAGCCTTAACAAGCCTTATGACCCGCTTTTGCGCTGGTGAAGATAGTTGGTTGGACCGTAAAGGCACCAGCGACCCAAGCACATCCGAAACAAGGGATGACAACGGGAAGCCACATCGTCATAAAACAAACGTCAAAATAAGGAAGAGAGCCCGGACAACACAACGGTCAACGCCGGATTCAGGGGCTCTCGACCAGGTCAGCAAAAGAAGCCTTTTAAAGGCAGTAAAGAGGGACCGTCCGGTCTGAACAGGGTCCTGGACAGACTGTGCCAAATTCATGGCACCCCCGACAAACCTGCGAACCACACTCACAGAGAATGCTGGGTCTTCAAGCAGGCCGACAAATTAAATGCCGAACACAAGGGAAGGGAAACACCAAGTGAAGACGAGGACGAACCTCAACAGCCGAACACTGGGGGACAGAAAAAATTCCGACCAGAAGTAAAAACAGTAAACATGATCCACGTGACTCACACATCCACGAGAAGGCACGAATGCACACTCAGAGACGCATACACTATAGATCCCATCGTACCCACACCTAACCATTGGTTGGCTTGTCCGATCACCTTTGGTCACATAGATTGCCTGACTAGTATTCGGTACAGAGGATCAGATGCCTTGGTGCTCGACCCAATAATCGACGGATACCATCTTACTCGCGTCCTCATGGACGGCGGCAGTAGTCTCAATCTAATATACCAGGACACTGTCCGCAGGATGGGGATAGACTCATCCAGAATCAACCAAAGCAACACCACCTTTGAAGGGGTGATACGAGGCGTTGAAGCCCGTGGCAGGGGCTCCGTCGTACTGGAGGTAACATTTGGCTCCCCAGGCAACTCCAGAAGCGAAGAACTACTCTTCACCATCGCACCCTTCCAGAGCGGCTATCACGCATTGCTTGGAAGAACGGCCTTCGCCCGCTTCAACGCAGTACCGCATTATGCCTACCTCACACTCAAGATGCCCGGTCCACGAGGCGTCATCACCGTTAACGGAAACACAGAGCGCTCTTCACGCGCGGAGGAGTACGTGACGGCTCCATCGACCGGATTCTAAGCGGCCTCCAATACCAGAAAGCATGACTGGTCGTTAAGACCACGCACACGGTTAGACGTGTTGGGTAGCCCGGATAAAACTAGTCTAGGGCGCCATGTACGAAATCCCATAGAGGACACTAGGGGCTTTAGATATTTAATGCAGCCCCACTCTCGGCTTGACCTTGTTAGCAGGCCAATGTCTTACATTTTACTATCCACCATACGCTTACATTATACTCTTCTACACGAGTTTCTCTTTTTTACAGACACAATTCATGCGATACCCTTCCAGGAAACGGCACAACGGATACAAAGGCGCAGACATGCAGCAGGGCCCCACTCACAGGTTTCTCTTTAGATTAAGCCCCTGTGTAAACCTTTTTATTGTCTTTTGTTGTTTTCACATGCCATGGGTACTATACCCACAGAGGTTACTGCCGTTGTTGGCTTTTCGCCACGACAGGTTAATGCATGTACCTGGAACTACAGGGTTCATAAAGAAAGGGCACTCTTCAGCCCATTTTATGTTGCGAAGTCCGAATACCTACGGGAGTGTTCGGCGTCACGAGTTTGGCCTTATATGCATCAGCTCCGAATCATGTCTTTGGTTAAATGTTGGGTTTGCCCGACTCCTGTGTTTGCCACCTTACGTTCCATTCTTATCGGCTAAGGCGGCCAAAGGAGAACTACTGCGATTGTGCCTTGGTTATTCCGGATGAGCACCTCAGTAGAGAAAGCTGAAAACTGATTGTCATGATACAGCGAGAGACTGTTCAACCACTCGAAGACTTATCAGAATCTTTAGGATTTCTCCGCATTAACGAAGGACCGTTTCCCGCTCATGTACACACGCGCCCGTATTCGGATGCACGCGAAAGTACCAGGGGCTACATAGTAGCCCCACCGTTAAACTCCCATGGCCAAGCGAAAGTGTTATAGCTATATAGTCCGGTTGCCTAGTTCGACGTGCGATCACCTCCTTAATGGACCAAGACGTTGGATCAAGTGTGATTACGCATATTTTTCGCGAACACCCCCGCATTGTATGCGTGGGGGCTGAAGCCAACGACTGCTAACTTTCGGATTACACATATACATAAAAACGGCCGCACAGGAGACACAATAATACTTTCGGGCAAAAAGTATAAATATAGCCTTGTAATAAAAAATAACATTGTTTTTACAATGATACGATTTGTCACTCGAACAAGACACTCTTCGAGCACTGCGCCTCTATCAAGCGGGCACCTTCTGTTACCTGCTCCAAGTAGTGCTCGCCCGAATCCTGGCCTCCCGCCGAATTTTGGGTTGCAATGATGGTGGCCTCCATATCCGTCCAATATGCTTTAACACGGGCAAGTGCCATCCGTGCACCCTTTAAACACGCCGACCTCCTCATAGCATCAATCTGAGATACGGCACCAAGGAATTGTTGCACCAAACCAAAGTAACTGTCCGGCTTAGGCCCCTTCGGCCAAAGATGGTCTATTACAGACCACATTGCAAGCCCGGACAGCATGTGAAGCTCTGCCACAACAACCATCTTCTCACTCAACGGCAGCGGGCACGCGGGAGCATTGAATTGCGACCAGAACAGCTTCTCCACTTCTTTATCGCCTTGATCCTCGAAAAACTTGGTTGCATTAGCTGTACTCTTCGCCAAGTCCACATACGCGTTTGCAAGACTCCAGCATCCATCAAGGGGAGAATACTTCGGATCCAGAAACTTCATCCGCAGTAAGTAGGAGCTCCCAGCCGCGATTTTACCGGCCTGTCGAAGCTCCTCCCGCACATCCCTGATTTTGGTCCGCATCTCCTTGGTCGCATTAAGTGCCTTGTTCAGGTCAGCTGAATTAACCTGACTCTCCTTCTCAAGGAGCTCATAATGGTCGGGGACATTTTTCAACTCCACAGCCATTTCGGCTATCTTGTCCTCGCTTCGACGATGAGCAGCTTGTTCGGCTCTCAACTCTTCGGCCGCCTTTAGGTAGCCGCATTGCTAGCCTGAGCCTGTTTCTTGGCCTGGGCAAGTTCCGCCCTCAGGGCTTCCACGGCAGCAGCACCGTCTGCAGTCGAAGCATATCACATTACTATCATGCCCCTCTCAAATTTTCCTATAAAACATATTTAGGAGAGAAGAGCACATACCTTGTGACTCGTTCAGCCGCTCATTCACCAGTGTGATATCAGCATCGATAGCTCCAATCTGCCTCCTTAGTTTGGCAACTTCAACGGACTGGTCGGCTGCCGGATCCTTAAACACCTGCGCATATATATAGCGCATTCATTACTTACACAATATGATCCTCCGCTTGCCGCCTAGGGCGGGCAACCAGAGTCTCAGGGGCTACTTGTTGGGGTACGTAGTAATTTCAAAAAAATTCCCACGTACACGCAAGATCATGGTGATGGCATAGCAACGAGAGGGGAGAGTATTGTCCACGTACCCTCGTAGACCGTAAGCGGAAGCGTTATGACAACGCGGTTGATGTAGTCGTACGTCTTCACGATCCGACCGATCCAAGTACCGAACGTACGGCACCTCTGAGTTCAGCACACGTTCAGCTCGATGACGATCCCCGGACTCCAATCCAGCAAAGTGTCGGGGATGAGTTCCGTCAGCACGATGGCGTGGTGACGATGATGATGCTCTACCGGCGCAGGGCTTCGCCTAAACTCCGCGACGATATGACCGAGGTGGAATATGGTGGAGGGGGGCACCGCACACGGCTAAGGAACGATCTGTAGATCAACTTGTGTGTCATGGGGTGCCCCCTGCCCCCGTATATAAAGGAGCAAGGGGGGAGGAGGCCGGCCCTAGGAGGGGGCGCGCCAAGTGTGGAGTCCTACTAGGACTCCCTAGTCCTAGTAGGATTCCACCTCCCTTGTTGGAGTAGGAGAAGGGGAAAGAGGGGGAGAGGAAGAAGGAAAGGGGGGCAGCGCCCCTTGTACAATTCGGACCAGAGGGGGGGCGCAGGCCTCCTTCCTTTTGGCCTCTCTCATCTATTCCCGTATGGCCCAATAAGGCCCATATACTCCCCGACGAATTCCCGTAACTCTCCGGTACTCCGAAAAATACCTGAATCACTCGGAACCTTTCCGAACTCCGAATATAGTCGTCCAATATATCGATCTTTACGTATCGACCATTTCGAGACTCCTCGTCATGTCCCCGATCTCACCCGGGACTCCGAACTCCTTCGGTACATCAAAACTCATAAACTCATAATATAACTGTCATCGAAACCTTAAGCGTGCGGACCCTACGGGTTCGAGAACTATGTAGACACGACCTAGAACTATTCTTGGTCAATAACCAATAGCGGAACCTGGATGCCCAAATTGGCTCCTACATATTTTACGAAGATCTGTATCGGTCAAACCGCATAACAACATACTTTGTTCCCTTTGTCATCGGTATGTTACTTGCCCGAGATTCGATCGTCGGTATCCAATACCTAGTTCAATATCGTTACCGGCAAGTCTCTTTACTCGTTACGTAATGCATCATTCCGTAACTAACTCATTAGCTACGTTGCTTGCAAGGCTTATAGTGATGTGCATTACCGAGTGGGCCCAGAGATACCTCTCCGACAATCGGAGTGACAAAACCTAATCTCGAAATACGCCAACCCAACATGTACCTTTGGAGACACCTGTAGTACTCCTTTATAATCACCCAGTTACGTTGTGACGTTTGGTAGCACCCAAAGTGTTCCTCCGGTAAACGGGAGTTGCATAATCTCATAGTTACAGGAACATGTATAAGTCATGAAGAAAGCAATAGCAATATACTAAACGATCAAGTGCTAGGCTAACGGAATGGGTCATGTCAATCACATCATTCTCCTAATGATGTGATCCCATTAATCAAATGACAACACATGTCTATGGTTAGGAAACATAACCATCTTTGATTAATGAGCTAGTCAAGTAGAGGCATACTAGTGACGTTATGTTGGTCTATGTATTCACACATGTATTATGTTTCCGGTTAATACAATTCTAGCATGAATAACATTTATCATGAAATAAGGAAATAAATAATAACTTTATTATTGCCTCTAGGGCATATTTCCTTCAGTCTCCCACTTGCACTAGAGTCAATAATCTAGATCACATCAGCATGTGATTCAACACCAATATTCACATCTGTATGTGATTAATACCCATAGTTCACATCGTCATGTGATCAACACCCAAAGGGTTTTACTAGAGTCAATAATCTAGTTCACATCGCTATGTGATTAACACCCAAAAGAGTACTAAGGTATGATCATGTTTTGCTCGTGAGAGAAGTTTAGTCAACGGGTCTGTCACATTCAGAGCCGTATGTATTTTGCAAATATTCTATGTCTACAATGCTCTGCATGGAGCTACTCTAGCTAATTGCTCCCACTTTCAATATGTATCCAGATTGAGACTTAGAGTCATCTGGATCGGTGTAAAAACTTGCACCGATGTAACTCTTTATGATGGGCTCTTTTATCACTTCCATAATTGAGAAGTATTTCCTTAGTCCTCACTAAGGATATTCTTGACCGCTGTCCAGTGATCTACTATTAGATCAAAATTGTATTCCTTTGCCAAACACAGAGCAAGGTATACAATAGGTCTGGTTCACATCATAGCATACTTTATAGAACCTATGACTGAGGCACAGGGCATGACTTTTCATTCTCTTTCTATTT
Organism: Triticum dicoccoides; assembly: GCF_002162155.2. NCBI lineage: Eukaryota > Viridiplantae > Streptophyta > Magnoliopsida > Poales > Poaceae > Triticum > Triticum dicoccoides. The sequence continues at coordinate 182,954,829 of NC_041381.1, forward strand.
TCTACCATGGTCGGGTCTTGAGTCTTACTCAACTTCACACCTTGCAACACAGGCAAGAACTCCTTCTTTGAGTGTTCCATTTTGAACTATTTCAAAAATTTATCAAGGTATGTACTCATTGAAAAATCTTATCAAGCATCTTGATCTATCTATATAGATCTTGATGCTCAATGTGTAAGCAGCTTCACCGAGGTCTTTCTTTGAAAAACTCTTATTCAAGTATCCTTTCATGCTATCCAGAATTTCTATATCACTTCTAATCAACAATATGTCATCCACATATAATATTAGAAATGCTACAGAGCTCCCACTCACTTTCTTGTAAATACAGGCTTCTCAAAAAATCTGTATAAAACCATATGCTTTGATCAACTCATCAAAGCGTATATTCCAACTCCGAGAGGCTTGCACTAGTCCATAAATGGATCACTGGAGCTTGCACACTTTGTTAGCACCTTTAGGATTGACAAAACCTTCTGGTTGCATCATATACAACTCTTCTTTAATAAATCCATTAAGGAATGTAGTTTTGACATCCATTTGCCAAATTTCATAAAATGTGGCAATTGCTAACATGATTCGGACAGACTTAAGCATCGCTACAGTTGAGAAAATCTCATTGTAGTCAACACCTTGAACTTGTCGAAAACCTTTTTGTGACAAGTCGATCTTTGTAGATAGTAACACTATTATCAGTGTCCGTATTCCTCTTGAAGATCCATTTATTTTCTATGGCTTGCCGATCATCGGGCAAGACAACCAAAGTCCATACTTTGTTCTCATACATGGATCCCATCTCAGATTTCATGGCCTTAAGCCATTTCACGGAATCTGGGCTCATCATCGCTTCCTCATAGTTCGTAGGTTCATCATGGTCTAGTACCATGATTTCCAGAACAGGATTACCGTACCACTCTGGTGCCGACCATACTCTGGAAAACCTACGAGGTTCTGCAGTAATTTGATCTAAAGTTTCATGATCATCATCATTAGCTTCCTCACTAATTGGTGTAGGAATCACTGGAACTGATTTCAGTGATGAACTATTTTCCAATTCAGGAGAAGGTACTATTACCTTATCAAGTTCTACTTTCCTCCCACTCACTTCTTTTGAGAGAAACTCCTTCTCTAGAAAGGATCCATCTTAGCAACGAATATCTTGCTTTCGGATCTGTGATAGAAGGTGTACCCAATAGTTTCCTTTGGGTATTCTATGAAGACGCACTTCTCTGATTTGGGTTCGAGCTTATCAGGTTGAAACTTTTTCACATAAGCATCACATCCCCAAACTTTAAGAAACGACAACTTTGGTTTCTTGCCAAACCACAGTTCATAAGGCATCGTCTCAAAAGGATTTTGATGGTGCCCTATTTAAAGTGAATGCAACTGTCTCTAATGCATAACCCCAAAACAATATTGGTAAATTGGTAAGATACATCATAGATCGCGCCATATCCAATAAAGTGCGGTTATGACGTTCGGACACACCATTATGTTGTGGTGTTCCATGTGGCGTGAGCTGTGAAACTATTCCACATAGTTTTATATGAAGGCCAAACTCGTAACTAAATATTTGTCTCTGCGATCAAATCGCAGAAACTTTATTTTCTTGTTACGATGATTCTTCACTTCACTCTGAAATTCTTTGAACTTTTCAAATGTTTCAGACTTGTGCTTCATTAAGTAGATATACTCATATCTGCTCAAATCATCTTGTGAAGGTCAGAAAATAAAGATACCTACCACGAGCATCAACACTTATTGGACCGCATACATCGGTATGTATTGTTTCCAATAAGTCAGTAGCTCGTTCCATTGTTCCGGAGAACGGAGTTTTAGTCATCTTTCCCAAAAGGCACGGTTCGCAAGCATCAAATGATTCATAACCAAGTGATTCCGAAAATCCATCTTTATGGAGTTTCTTCATGCGCTTTACACCGATATGACCCAAACGGCAGTGCCACAAATAAGTTGCACTATCATTATCAACTTTGCATCTTTTGGCATCAATATTATGAATATGTGTATCACTACGATCGAGATCCAACAAACTATTTTCATTGGGTGTATGACCATCAAAGGTTTTATTCATTTAAACAAAACAACAATTATTCTCTGATTTTAAATGAATAACCGTATTGCAATAAACATGATCAAATCATATTCATGCTCAACGCAAACGCCAAATAACATTTATTTAGGTTCAACACTAATCCCGAAAGTATAGGGAGTGTGCGATGATGATCATATCAATCTTGGAACCACTTCCAACAGACATCGTCACTTCACCCTCAACTAGTTTCTGTTTATTCTGTAACTCCTGTTTCGAGTTACTAATCTTAGCAACCGAACAAGTATCAAATACTCAGGGGTTACTATAAACACTAGTAAGGCACACATCAATAACCTGTATATCAAATATACCCTTGTTCACTTCGCCATCCTTCTTATCCACCAAATATTCAGGGCATTTCCGCTTCCACTGACCATTTCCTTTGGAGTGTAAGCACTCAGTTTCATGCTTTGGTCTAGCTGTGGGCTTCTTCGTGGGAGTGACAACTTGCTTGCCATTCTGCTTGAAGTTCCCTTGCTTTCCCTTTGCCCTTATCTTGAAACTAGTGGTCTTGTCAATCATCAACACTTGATGCTCTTTCTTGATTTCTACCTTCGTCGATTTCAGCATCACGAAGACCTCGGGAATCGTTTTCGTCATCCCTTGCATTATAGTTCATCACGAAGTTCTACTAACTTGGTGGTGGTGACTAGAGAATTCTGTCAATCACTATCTTATCTGGAAGATTAACTCCCACTTGATTCAAGCGATTGTAGTACCTAGACAATCTGAGCACATGCTCACTAGTTGAGCGATTCTCCTCCATCTTTTAGATATAGAACTTGTTGGAGACTTCATATCTCTCAACTCGGGTATTTGCTTGAAATATTAACTTCAACTCCTGGAACATCTCATATGGTCCATGACGTTCAAAACGTTTTTGAAGTCCCGATTCTAAGCCATAAAGCATGGTGCACAAAACTATCAAGTAGTCATCATATTGAGCTAGCCAAACGTTCATAACGTCTGCATTTGCTCCTGCAATAGGTCTGTCACCTAGCGGTGCATTAAGGACATAATTCTTCTGTGCAGCAATGAGGATAAACCTCAGATCACGGATCCAATCCGCATCATTGTTACTAACATCTTTCAACACAATTTTCTCTAGGAACATATAAAAATAAACATATGAAAGCAACAACGCAAGCTATTGATCTACAACATAATTTGCAAAATACTACCAGGACTAAGTTCATGATAAATTAAAGTTCAATTAATCATATTAATTAAGAACTCCCACTTAGAAAGACATCCCTCTAATCCTCTAAGTGATTACGTGATCCATATCAACTAAACCATAACTGATCATCACGTGAGATGGAGTAGTTTTCAATGGTGAACATCACTATGTTGATCATATCTACTATATGATTCGCGCTCGACCTTTCGGTCTCCGTGTTCCGAGGCCATATCTGCATATGCTAGGCTCGTCAAGTTTAACTTGAGTATTCTGCGTGTGCAAAACTGGCTTGCACCCGTTGTAGATGGACGTAGAGCTTATCACACCCGATCATCACGTGGTGTCTGGGCACGACGAACTTTGGCAACGATGCATACTCAGGGAGAACACTTCTTGATAATTTTTAGTGAGAGATCATCTTATAATGCTACCGTCAAAGAAAACAGAATAAGATGTATAACAGATAAACATCATATGCAATCAAAATATGTGACATGATATGGCCATGATCATCTTGCGCCTTTGATCTCCATCTCCAAAGTACTGTCATGATCTCTATCGTTACCGGCACGACACCATGATCTTCATCATCTTGATCTATATCAATGTGTCGTCACATGGTCGTCTCGCCAACTATTGCTCTTGCAACTATTGCTATCGCATAGCGATAAAGTAAAGTAATTACTTGGCACTTGCATCTTATGCAACAAAGAGACAACCATAGGGCTTCTGCCAGTTGCCGATAACTTCAACAAAACATGATCATCTCATACAACAACTTATATCTCATCACGTATTGACCATATCACATCACAACATGCCCTGCAAAAACAAGTTAGACGTCCTCTACTTTGTTGTTGTAAATTTTACGTGGCTGCTACGGGCTGAGCAAGAACCGTTCTTACCTACGCATCAAAACCACAACGATAGTTCGTCAAGTTAGTGCTGTTTTAACCTTCGCAAGGACCGGGCATAGCCACACTCAGTTCAACTAAAGTTGGAGAAACAGACACCCGCTAGTCACCTGTGTGCAAAGCACGGCGGTAAAACCAGTCTCGCGTAAGCGTACGCGTAATGTCGGTCCGGGCCGCTTCATCCAACAATACCGCTGAACCAAAGTATGACATGCTGGTAAGCAGTATGACTTGTATCGCCCACAACTCACTTGTGTTCTACTCGTGCATATAACATCAACGCATAAAACCTGGCTCGGATGCCACTGTTGGGGAACGTAGTAATTTCAAAAAATTTCCTACGTACACGCAAGATCATGGTGATGGCATAGCAATGAGAGGGGAGAGAATTGTCCACGTACCCTCGTAGACCATAAGCGGAAGCGTTATGACAATGCGGTTGATGTAGTCGTACGTCTTCACGATCCGACCGATCCAAGTACCGAACGTACAGCACCTCCGAGTTCAGCACACTTCAGCTCGATGACGATCCCCGGACTCCGATCTAGCAAAGTGTCGGGGATGAGTTCCGTCAGCACGACGGCGTGGTGACGATGATGATGCTCTACCGGCGTAGGGCTTCGCCTAAACTCCGCGGCGATATGAACGAGGTGGAATATGGTGGAGGGGGGCACCGCACACGGCTAAGGAACGATCCGTAGATCAACTTGTGTGTCATGGGGTGTCCCCCTGCCCCCGTATATAAAGGAGCAAGGGGGGAGGAGGCCGGCCCTAGGAGGGGGCGCGCCAAGTGTGGAGTCCTACTAGGACTCCCTAGTCCTAGTTGGATTCCACCTCCCTTGTTGGAGTAGGAGAAGGGGAAAGAGGGGGAGAGGAAGAAGGAAAGGGGGGCTGCGCCCCTTGTCCAATTCGGACCAGAGGGGGGGGGGGCGCAGGCCTCCTTCCTTTTGGCCTCTCTCCTCTATTCCCGTATGGCCCAATAAGGCCCATATACTCCCCGGCGAATTCCCGTAACTCTCCGGTACTCCGCAAAAATACCCGAATCACTCGGAACCTTTCCGAACTCCGAATATAGTCGTACAATATATCAATCTTTACGTCTCGACCATTTCGAGACTCCTCATAATGTCCCCGATCTCATCCGGGACTCCGAACTCCTTCGGTACATCAAAACTCATAAACTCATAATATAACTGTCATCGAAACCTTAAGCGTGCGGACCCTACGGGTTTGAGAACTATGTAGACATGACCTAGAACTATTCTTGGTCAATAAACAATAGCGGAACCTGGATGCCCATATTGGCTCCTACATATTCTACGAAGATCTTTATCGGTCAAACTGCATAACAACATACTTTGTTCCCTTTGTCATCGGTATGTTACTTGCCCGAGATTCGATCGTCGGTATCCAATACCTAGTTCAATCTCGTTACCGGCAAGTCTCTTTACTCATTACGTAATGCATCATTCCGTAACTAACTCATTAGCTACATTACTTGCAAGGCTTATAGTGATGTGCATTACCGAGAGGGCCCAGAGATACCTCTCCGACAATCGGAGTGACAAAACCTAATCTCGAAATACGCCAACCCAACATGTACCTTTGGAGACACCTGTAGTACTCCTTTATAATCACCCAGTTACGTTGTGACGTTTGGTAGCACCCAAAGTGTTCCTCCGGTAAACGGGAGTTGCATAATCTCATAGTTACAGGAACATGTATAAGTCATGAAGAAAGCAATAGCAATATACTAAACGATCAAGTGCTAGGCTAACAGAATGGGTCATGTCAATCACATCATTCTCCTAATGATGTGATCCCATTAATCACATGACAACACATGTCTATGGTTAGGAAACATAACCATCTTTGATTAATGAGCTAGTCAAGTAGAGGCATACTAGTGACATTATGTTGGTCTATGTATTCACACATGTATTATGTTTCCGGTTAATACAATTCTAGCATGAATAATAAACATTTATCATGAAATAAGGAAATAAATAATAACTTTATTATTGCCTCTAGGGCATATTTCCTTCACTACTATCCATATGGAGCACACCTAGCGCGTGCCTCACAGCCAAAAAATTATGTATTTTTCATTACATACCTCAAAGCCTCTGAGCAGGCTCGTAAATGTTTCATTCAAACCGCTTGTGGCAGATGAAATCTTCTTGAGCACCGTGCTCATTAATGAGCGGTGCTCCTCCGAGAGTGCAGCTCGTTCCAGAAGGCCCGTCAGTATGTCCGGCCGGACATCGACCTGCGCTAGACCCTTCTCATCGCCCCCCGTGGGAGCTGACCGCTCCGGGCTCAGGGCGGCTAAAGGAGTAGCTTCTGGCTTTAGCAGATCCGGACTCCTCCGTGACGACACCTCGGGGTCGCCCACCTCGTGAGGTGGAGAGGTTGGTGGGGTCTCACTCCCCATCATCTCCGGAGGGAGGTCCCCTGTTGGGGATATGACTACTGAGTGTAAACCGGCCAGGAGGGCCCGGTTCACCCTCGACTATGTTGAAGCCCATGAAGATCCAGAAGATGGCGCTTTACTAATGAAGCTTAGAGGTCCGGAGCCCAAAGGCAGATTAGGGCCCATAGTGGTAAACCGCCATGATTATGTAACTTGTAATGTAAGTTAGGAAAGGAGAGACCGAGCCGGACACTTTGTATGAGTCGGCCTCGGGGCTCCGTAGACCGGCCGGGCGTCAACCTATGTATATAAAGGGACGACCCGGCGGTGGTTCAGGGACAAGAAAACAACAACTCAAGACTCAGGCAAAGCATATTTGCTCCTTGGTCATCGAAACCCAATCAATCCCATCACAACTAGACGTAGGCTTTTACTTTCATCGAAGGGGCCGAACTAGTATAAACCTCCCGTGTCCCTTGTCCGGTTTAACCCCTTCAAGCGAACCCGTTGCGATGGCTCCACGACTAAGTCCTTTCATGAGGACATCTGACCTGTTAATTCCATGACAGCTGGCGCCCACCGTGGGGCTATCGCACGATGGTTTCAAGTTCTTGAAGGGCAGCTTTGAAGGACTCAAGGGGTACGTGGTTGGCCGGATGACCAAGAGTCGTCGCGGCAAGGTCTACATCGACGACGAAGGATGGGGCCCCGAGGCCGGCTCAATCGAGTACGGGTACCGGGTCCCCTTCGGCGGAATTCATCTCTTCATCGGCAAGATCGGCGAACCGGGCCCTGAGCCGGACATCTGCACCGACCTCGTCGAGACGGCTCAGCGTGCGAGTCCAGCCCGGGTTCTGAACTGGTGTCTGAAGGCGAGACGACTGTTTATTCCAACGGCGAGTCATCCACTGGCGAAACTGAGTCCTTGTACCAGATTCATAATGGTGTGTTCGAAGGATATTCCGATGGCAATAGTATTCTGGACCTCCTTGAACCGCCAAGCCGGGTTGCTGTTTACATAGCCAGAACACAGCCCACTTTGCAGTCTTCATCTACAGCGGCAATGAATACCGGATCAGCAGCCGCGGCAGGAGCCCTGGCGCGCCTTCCGGCTCAAGTCCTCTCCGGTTTGATGGATGCCTGGGCGACCTTGTTAACCACGGCAGTCACCCCGGAGATGCAAGATCAGCACAATGCAGACATTGCGAAGCTGAAGGACCAGATAACGCAGGCTAATGAGGACCTGGCAATTGAGGATGCTAGGATGGCTGAAGAACGGGCCGCTTTGGATGCCCAGTCACAGGAGATACAGGCGCAGAATTACTGGCTCATGTTGGATCGGACCGCATGAGATGATGTAATGCGAAGGAAGTACCTGTCTCGTCTGCCGTCAGTCTACGAAGGACTGAACCTCTTTCAAACACCAGGCGCTGGGCCGAGCAATCTGGCAACTGCAAACCGGACCGATGCGCCTAGGGCAGCTCCAGATCAACTACAGATAATGGAACCACCCCGACGAACGGATAACCCGCCGCAATACGTGTCCACACCGCTGGGTCACTTTTCGAGCCCTCTGGATAACATGATTACCGCAGCATCGCGCCTGGTAGCCATTCCGATGGAGGGCGATTCACTAGCAGCAATTGAAACACGGCGGTCTAGGGATCTTCTTCAAACTGCCGTGGTACAGCAGCAGGCTTATTCCTATAGCCGGGATAGAATTCATTCAACCCCTCGTCCGAGACCAAGCTATAGCAGGCACATGGATGAACCGGAAGTGTCTAGCAGTGCGCGGTGCCGTAATGCTCAAGACGTGGTGGATAATGGTAGAGCATGAAGGGAAGCCGCTTTGGGTCGTCATCAACCCGCCCCGGTTCAGCCAGCAGCATCAGTAGACCGAGGCACTGGGCTTGCTTTTAGTTCCTGGGGAGTGCCATGTCTTATCCCGGCTCTCCGTAATGTGCGACTGCCCAAGGATTTCAAGGGTCCACGTAAGGTGCCTAATTACACCGTGGATCAGCCACCTAAGGCGTGGGTCGAGAGTTATGAGATGGCAATGGAGATGCTGGATGTGGATGAAGCGGCCTGTGCAAAGTACTTCACGATGATGTTGGAAGGGACAACCCGTACTTGATTGAAAAATTTACCAGCTAACTCCATCGAGTCGTGGGATCAGCTGAATGCCCAGTTTATAGCCAATTTCAAAGACACGTGCAAACAACCTATGTCCATTGTGGATCTAGATGCTTGTGTCCAAGGGGAAAACGAGTCAACAACTCATTGGGTGCACCGGGTTTCAGAAGTTTTGCATTCGTCCGACCGGATTAACGCTGGTCAAGCGATCATAACACTGGAGCGTAATTGCCGGTTTAAGTCACTGAAGATGAAGTTGGGACGGCTCAAGCACCACTGCAATGAAATGGGAACCCTTATGGCAGCCTTGGTCAAGTATGCCGATTCTGATAATACCAAGGACCCCGATTCTGATGATGAGAAACCGGAGAAGGGAAAGAAGAACGGCGGTGCAAAGGGACAGCATCACAGCCAAGGAGGCCATGGGAATAATGGTAAGCCCAAGGCAGATAGCTCAGATCTTGTGGCTAACACCAATATGCACCATCATAAAGGTAAACCGCCCCAGCGCGGTGGAAATATGAATCTGGAGCGTTTGTTAAACCAGCCCTGCCCAAAGCATGGGACCAAGGAGGCCCCTTCCACACATCTTTGGAAAGATTGTTATATCATGAAGGAGTTCAAGAATTACGATGTCTTCTGGTATGATCAGGGTCCGTCGGGCGGTTCAGGTCCAGGTTTTCATGGTGGCGGCGGTTCAAACTCAGGATTTCAGAATAATCAAGGCAACCAGAATAACCAAGGTGGTAATAGCCAACAGAATAATCAAGGAAATCAGCAGCAGTCAGGTTATCAAAGTCACCCCAAGCAGTTGAATGGTGGGCAATATCATGTGTTCACTACTAGCCTGTGTAAGCGCGATCAGAAGCTTCACAAGAGGGCGGTTAATGCCGTTGAACTGGTAGTACCATGTTATTTACGGTGGTCTGAGCAGCCCATTGTGTGGAGCAGAGAAGATCATCCGCCCCGGGTTGACAATCCGGGTCAACTGGCTTTGGTGGTATCACCTCAGGTTGGAGGTTACAAGTTTACCAAAGTCCTGATGGATGAAGGGAGCAGTATCAACATCCTGTACTATGAGACTTTTCATCGCATGGGGTTGACAGACAAGAGTCTTAAACCGTTCAACACTGTTTTTCATGGTGTAGTACCAGGTAAATCGGCATATCCTGTTGGCAAGATCTCTTTGGAGGTTGTGTTTGGAGATGAGCTTGATTCCAGGTCTGAAAAATTGACCTTTGAAGTGGTGAAAATCTAGAGCCCATATCACGCACTGTTTGGACGGCCGGCTTACGCAAAATTCATGGCGAGGCCCTGCTATATCTATTTACAGCTCAAAATGCTGGGTCACAAGGGGACTATAACAGTACATGGAAGTCGAAATATCGCTTTGGATTGTGAGGAAGGTGATGCGGCTTACGCTGAGTCGGTTTGTGCTACAGAGGAGCTGAAGTTTTATAAGGACAATGTTGATCCGGCTGACATGACTCCTTTGAAGAAGCCCACCACTAAGCATGACCTGACCCTGAAGTTCAAACCGGCTGATGAGACTAAACTTGTTGACTTTGTTCCTGGCGATTCATCCAAACAGTTTAGCATCAGCACCAATCTGGATCCGATATAGGAAAGCGCGCTCATCGAGTTCATCCATGAGAACCAGGACATTTTTGCATGGAAGCCTTCTGACATGCCAGGTGTACCGAGGGAACTCGCTGAGCACACTCTCAGTATTGATCCCAAGTTTGAACCGGTCAAGCAATTTCTTCGGCGGTTTAACGAGGAAAGACGCAAGGCCATTGGTGAAGAGGTAGCCTGACTGTTGGCTGCTGGGTTTATCATCGAAGTGTTTCACCCCGAGTGGTTGGCTAATCCGGTGCTCGTTCTTAAGAAAAACGGCACTTGGCGTATGTGTGTGGACTACACAGATTTGAACAAGGCTTGTCCGGCAGATCCTTTTGCTCTCCCGCGTATTGATCAAATTATTGATGCGATGGTGGGTTGTGAACGCCTGAGTTTCTTGGATGCTTATTCAGGTTACCATCAGATTAAGATGGCGGTTAAGGACCAGGAGAAGACAACCTTCATCACTCCCTTTGGAGCCTTCTGCTATGTTTCTATGCCCTTTGGGCTCAAAAGTGCCCAGGCTACTTATCAGCGTTGTGTGCAAAATTTTCTTCACACGCAGATTGGGTGTAATGTTCATGCCTATGTGGATGACATTGTAGGAAAATCCAGGAAGAAGGAAACCTTGATAGATGACCTCAAGGAAACGTTTGACAATCTTCGGGTTTACAAAATGATGCTTAATCCGGACAAGTGTGTTTTTGGTGTTCCGGCAGGCAAGCTCTTAGGCTTCCTGGTGTCCAACAGAGGCATTGAAGCTAATCCGGAAAAAATCAAAGCGATTACATCTTTGGCTAAACCGAAGTGTATCAATGATGTTCAACGTTTGGCAGGTCAAATTGCCGCCCTTAGCTGGTTTATCAGCCATTTGGGAGAGAAGGCGATTCCTTTGTATCAGATGTTGAAGAAGACAGACGATTTCGTCTGGAGTAACGCAACTGATGCGGCGTTTGAGGACTTAAAGCGGCAGTTGGTTGAACTGCCAGTTCTTGCTTCTCCGGTTGATAAACAACCCTTGTTATTGTACGTGGCTGCTAATGCCCGTGCTGTCAGCGTGGCAATTGTGGTGGAGCGCAAAGAGGCTGGTAAGGAATATCCGGTTCAACGGCCGGTTTACTATATCAACGAAGTACTTATCGAGTCAAAGCAACGGTATCCGCATTGGCAGAAGCTGGTTTATGGGTTTTTTTATGGCTAGTCGGAAGCTCAAACAATACTTTCAAGGTCATCCCATTATAGTGGTCAGTTTAGCTCCTTTGGGCGATATAATTCAGAACAGGGAGGCAACTGGCCGGGTTGCAAAATGGGCGATTGAGCTTGGCCCACATGGATTGAAGTATATGCCTCGGACATCAATTAAGTCACAGGCGCTTGTTGACTTCATCAATGATTGGACCGAGTAACGGGCACCAGAGGACAAACCGGATAATATATGCTGGACCATTCACTTTGATGGATCCAGGCAATTGGAGGGCTCGGGGGCTGGAGTTGTTCTTACTTCCCCTCGAGGTGATAAAATTTGTTATGTTCTCCGCCTAATGTTTCCTTGTACTAACAATGCAGCTGAGTATGAGGCCTTACTCCACGGTCTCCGTGTGGCTAAGGAAATGAACTTAAGCCGGGTTCGCTGTTTTGGAGATTCTGATCTGGTGGCTCATCAAGTTTATGGTACTTGGGATTCTAAGGATCCACTCATGGCGGCTTACAGACGCGAGGTGGATATTGTGGCAGGTCATTTTAAGGGTTATCAGGTTGAGCACATTGACCGAAGCAAAAACGAAGCAACCGATGCTTTAAGCCGGCTGGGATCTCAGCGTAAACTGGTACCACCCAATACCTTTTTAGATATCTTGCATAACCCGTCTGTTAAGTTGCCTACAGAGGAGGATTTAGCTGTTCTTGACCCGGAGGCCCAATTGGTGGCCGCTTTACATACCACTCCAGATTGGACGGTTCCATATTTGGCGTATCTAAACCGAGGTGAATTACCAGATGATGAGGTCTTCGCCAGACAGATAATCTGGCGGTCCAAGTCCATGGTTATTGACAATGGCGAGTTACACCGTTGCATTGTTTCAGGCGTATTCCAACATTGTATTTCTCCTGAAGAAGGACAAGAGATCCTACGTGAAATCCATGAAGGGGATTGTGGTCACCATGTCGGTTCAAAGTCCCTGGTGGCTAAAGCTTTTCGTCATGGGTTCTATTGGTTGACAGCTCATGCTGATGCGGAGGATCTGGTAAAGCGGTGTGACGCTTGTCAGAAATTTTCACGTCGAGCTCATGTTCCGGCTCAGGAGTTACGGATAATTCCTATCACTTGATCGTTTGCCACTTGGGGGCTTGATATGGTGGGACCTTTTAAGCGCTCCCAGGATAAGAAGACCCACCTGTTGGTGGCGGTCGACAAGTTCACTAAATGGGTTGAAGCGGAGCCTGTCAGCAAGTGTGATGCAGCCACGGCGGTTCAATTTCTCAAAAAGATTATTTTCTGTTTTGGGTTTCCACACAGCATCATCACAGATAATGGCACAAACCTTTCTAAAGGCGAGATGGAGGAATTCTGCCAATGAGAGCACATCCGGCTTGATGTAGCGTCCGTGGCTCATCCCCAGTCCAATAGTCAAGCTGAGAGGGCGAATCAAGAGATCTTGAAGGGTATAAGCCCAGGCTTATGGTTCCTTTGAAGCGGACGCCGGGTTGTTGGGTGGAAGAGTTACCATCTGTATTATGGAGTATAAACACCACCCAAACCGATCCACGGGTTATACACCTTTCTTCATGGTTTACAGGGCTGAGGCTGTCCCCCCAAGTGATATTTGTCATGACTCGCCCCGGGTTGCCAATTATGTTGAAGCGGACAATGAGCAAGCACGTCAAGAGGCATTGGACTTGTTAGATGAGAAACGTGACATGGCTTTGGCTCGATTGGCAGTTTATCAACAGGACCTCCGGCGTTACCACAGCCGCCGGGTTAAGACATGAACCTTTCAAGAAGGCGACTTGGTGCTCCGGCTCATCCAGGATCAAACCGATATGCACAAGTTATCCCCACCTTGGGAAGGACCCTTTGTGGTCAGCAAAAATCTGCACAACGGATCATACTACCTCATTGACGTTCGAGACGACTCACGCAGTTCTGAGGAGGAGACCCGGCGGCCATGGAACATAGCTCTCCTTCGGCCTTACTACACCTGAGCCATAGGCTTTTCTTATGTACATATTATGACAATGTATATATTATGATCAATATAATAAACCGGCATCCTTGCTACAAGCAGGACATCTGCCGTTTTTCCAATATTTCTTGGTTACAAGGGGGCTTCTGCTCTCAAAGCGATGACTCACCTTGTCCATTAAACCGGCTATCATGCCACAACACAGCTTGGGAGCTTCACACCCAAGGGGCCAAAGAGAGTCTGGATGTTATGCACAGCTCAAACATAGGCACCCATTGAGCACAGCTCACAAAGTTACTTGGGGGCTCTTTTGTGCAAAAGCCACAAAGAGTTTGAAAGGACCCTTGTAATTGGGTATCGACCCACGGCTTGGAAGCCTGGTGTATTCACCTAAAACCCCAGGTTAACCTGCCTTCATCAAGTAAGCCACTCCTATCCAGGTAATCCTGGCACGACCCGCCAAACGTTTGACAAGTCAATCTTACACAGACCCTGAACTTGTCAAAGTTAAACCGACAATTGGATAGTTGGAGGCCCATCTTAAAAGGCTTTGCAAAATGGTTTAACTCAGTGGCCTGGCAGCCCATGAAAAGCCTCGAATTTGGGCCTGGCAGCCCTTGAAAAGCCTTGACTACATGGTTTCTTGTTTGCTTTTTTGCTAAGTTTTTACCTTTTTGATGAATTTGTCTTGAACCGGTGTTCTTTGACCCGGTGTGGCTTTTCAGTCATCATGTTAACCCGGTGTTTGTTAACCCGGCTTGGCTTTCAGCTATATGTTGTTAGACCATGTTATCAAGCCGGTGTTTGTTAACCCGGCCTGGATTTGACTCTATGTCGCCAGTATGATCATCTGGTGTTCGTTATAACCCGGCATCACTTATTCATCCTATCATTATAGGGAAAGGGATATAACAGCCAAAAATTTGGGGTTTCACCCTTACTAAGTGATTTCATATCACAGCGGTAAACCGCCAGGACAGCTCTTTTCCATGCAGACACAGGGATTGCATAATATTATAAAGATATATAAGCCAACATTCAAATTGGCATGGCAGATCAAGCAAAGCATATCCCAGTGCACGATGGCAGCAGATCAAAGTATTTTAACTAGCCTATTACAAGGCGCTTTACGGCCCAAAATACGGAATTATTCTTTCCACGGAGCACAGTTTATGAAACATCAATCAGATTGCCGGATCAGGCCTCATCACCATGTTGACGTGAAGTGGATGGATCATTTGGCGTCAGTTCAGCCTCCTCCTCCTCATCCAGTGGCTGGAAGTCAACGGTGGTCTAGTCAATCCGGGTTAAGGCCTGAAAGACAGCCTCTTCACTTATAAGTTTAGACGGATCAACATCAGGGGCGTAAATGTGCTTACGGTTTGGCGGGATAAGATTTTGCACTTCTGGCATGACAGTGTCAACCTGTTTGTTGTTGGCATCATAGAAGGACCGGTGAACAGTCAAGTTAGCTTCCTCTGCCACTTGACTCGCCAGAGGACGCATAATCCTTGTCACATTTTTGAGGGCTTCATTATCAAACTCTGCCCCGTTCTCTTGTTCACTAGGGAAGCCCTTGGCAATATCCATCGGATCAAGGTCAGCTATCCATGCTTTAGCCCGGGTAAGTGCCAACAAAGCACCGGCCCTAGCAGCAGATCGCTTCATCTCTTCTATCTGTGCTGGTGTCATGGATAACCTTGCTAGAGTATCCTTGATTAAAGTGGGGGCCGGATTGTTGTATGAAGCTGCACAGATAACACGTTGGGCACCGGTATATAGATGTTCAATCAGAGTATATGCTACCTTCAGCTTCATCCGCATATCAGAGCCCAGATGAGCAATGCGACCACCTACAACGGTTTAAGAATTTCATGTTAAACCGGCAAATTACAAACATGGTCATTCAAGAAGCCTTAGCAAGACTACTTACCAAACACTACAGAAGTCATGGCATTCACTTGGCGCTTCAACCCCGTTAGCTCTTCCGCCACCGGTTTAAGTGCTGATTCGGCGTCTTCCGCCCGCTTCAGTAATGCATTCTTCTCAATCTCCCAGTTGACACGTTCTGTCTTGAACCCTTCTTCGAGTTACTCCATGGTTGCTAAAGCAGTTTTGAGCTCATCCTTGGCCTTGGAAGTTTTTGCTTGTTGGGTCTTGAGGTTCTCCTGAAGATTGGCAATTTGAGAGCCTTGGTGATTTATGTCAGCCTGCCACGGAAAGATGAGGAGCATGTCAGTAATTTATCAAAAGTCCCAAGCATATAACAAGTTATACACTTGGCACTTGGGGGCTAATGCGGATTGCTTCTTTACTACTGATTGTTTGAAGTCCCAAAGATCAATACAAGTTTTAATCTTGGCACTTGGGGGCTAATGTGTGTTTGCTCAAGAAAATATACAAGGAAATTCAACAAAGTACAGAATGGAGTATAAAAGTCCCCGTTTGTCTTCACAAGACAAACCGGCCCTTGGGGGCTACAACATTGAAGTGTTCTTTATCTTTAAAGACCCGGTTTACCTTTAAGAGATAAACCGGCCCTTGGGGGCTACAATACAATGAATGTACACAAATAAGATGGTGTTTGGAAGATTACCTCATAGCGTTCCTTCATCAGATTCACTAATCCGGCTTCATAGTCTCGGCTGGTGTAAAGCCGGTTCAAGAATCCGGAATGAAGCTCTTGTGCAGAAAAATTAACATAGGCTGACAAGTCGGTCTTCCCTTTTCCCTTGCCCATAGTAGTAAATTCATCTTTGGCAGTGTGCTTTGATAAAGCAACTAGATTGCCTAGGGCGGTATAACTAGTACTAGTGACAACAACATCATCATCATTTTTTGCTGGGCTCGGTGGATTGACATTGTCTTTTGCTGGACTTGGCGGTTTGGCAGCAGGGCTTGGCGTATTGGCAGCAGGGCTTGGTGGATTAGCAGCCGAACCCAGCGGATCAGCAATTGGACTTGAAGGCGTGGCATGTGGACTCGAAGTTTCAACATGTGTTTCCGGGTCAGCCTCCGGCGGATTAGCGTCAGCAGCTGGGTCTTGCGGGGTAGAGTCATCCATGACGATATCAGGATTTTCACCAGCATTATCTGGGGTCTTCTCTGGTTCAACATCGTCAGAGGGGATGCTGGTCTTGGTTTTCTTGCTCAATCGGGCCTTGGCACTGCAGTGTCAAAATAAAGATTAGTATGATAAATCGATGCATAAAGAGACAAACCGGAAAATAATGCACTTACCCAGCAACGGTCTTGAGGGGAGGCAGCTGAGTAGTTGATGAACCGCCAGATGAATTGGAAGACGCCTGGTAATTCAGGTTAGACGGATTAAGTGGGTATCGAGAGAAACCCTTCAAAGGATAACGTTTTTCGGGAGAACAAATAACCTCTGGGCGACACTTCCGGGTTGGTGTATCCGGTAAACCGGAAGAGGTGACTTGTTGGCCACTATGGCGGGTTGTGCGATGCCCTTCAGGCTGCTGTGTCTTCAAAGAAAATTGTGGATCCAAATGAGCAAGTGGGCGAGAGCGTTTTACTTTCCGAACTGCACGACGAAATCTTTGAACCGGCACAAGATCTGAATCGGAGGAAAGAGAGATTACCTCAACATGGTCCGCACGGCTGACCTCTGCATCATCCTGATAATAGTCATTGTTAATAAGATGTATGAAAAAGGAGCCAAGGGAGTCAAGTTGTACCTCTTGATCCGAATCTTCAACATCTTCGGGCGGATCAGCAGCTTCGCTGGTCTTTTTCTTGGCTGCTTTCTTGATAGCTTTGCTCTTGGCACGAGGAGCTCTTGCCAGTTTGTCTGAAGCTTTCCTTTTACAAAAGGAATTATTGGCCTAGAAAATTACACAAAGGGTTATTAGAACAAATGTTAAAACGGAGGCAGATCAAGAAAGTACAAGGTTAAAATCTTACTGCTGGCGGTTTATTGGCGGCGTAAAAGGGAGCCAGCCCGGTTTGACTGCATGCGGCGATTGGTTCATCTAACAACTTCTTCACTGATTCGGTAACTTCATCATCAGTCATTTCTATTTAATTGAACCATTGAGGGTCCTTGGCGTCGCCAGTATACTCATGCATTAATCCAGAGCGGTGACTTAAGGGCAAGATGTGCCATTTAACCCAATAGCGCACGAGATCAACACCAGTCAAACCATTGGCCAAGAGAGCCCGGAGCTTGGCGAGTTGAGGAGCATAAGTTTGCTGCTCTTTGGCAGTTAAGCGTCGAGGTAATGGGTGGCCATTGCTAAGCCGGTGAGGGCGGTAACCTAGCAAGGGATTCTCTTCAGCAGGGGCGGTGTTCTGACAATAAAACCAAGTTTGGTTCCAATCTTTGGGATGACTGTGGTGTGATGCATGTGGGAAGTCAACTTCCTTCCTCTTCTGGATTGATACCCCGTCAAGTTCCATGTTAGGACCATCAAAAAAATTAGTTCGGCGGTTTAGATGAAAGAAGTCCCGGAATAGCTCAACAGATGGTTCTTCTTGAAGGTAGACTTCACAAAAAACTTGAAAGTTGCATATATTTGATACGGAATTGGGACCAATATGTTGTGGATGGAGTTGAAAGCTCGCAAGGACATCCCGGATTTTTTTGATCCGGGAGGACTGAAGCCCCAGTCTAGATGCTGCATAAAAACAATAACTTCGCCATCTTGAGGCTCAGGAGGGCACTCAGGGCCAGGAACCCGCCAGTGAAGGACATTCTTTGAAGCTAAAGCGCCCGTTACAACGTATCCATTGATTTGCGTTTCTGTGATCCGGGATGGAACCCAGTTGCAAGCGGTGAATTGTTTGGTCATCTTAGACAACAAACTGCAAAGGTAAAATGAAGGTCGGTTTACAATTGACGGTTCAAGAAGTATTAGTTGGTGTCAAACCAGAAAATTTGATCTAGGCATATGTGTGAGATAAACCAGAAATTTCTATTCACATCAAAATGGCGGTTTAAAGTGAGGGCTAATGATATACGGCGGATTACCAACTGTTAAAAGTTTAAACCGCCCTTAGGTGGAGGAGCCGGAGATGTAAATCTGCTAAGTGTTGACAGAAATAGGTTTCACACAATGATGAAATTTATTTGGATCTACCATGCTTCAGTAAAGAAAAATTTCTGCAGCCTGTAATGGCGTTAAGCGGAACAGAGAAGGACATGCGCTCTACTGAGGATCCTTTTACAGAGAAGGAAGATCTCCTAGTACTGAAAATGGATGCGGAGCAACTACCGCACGAGATTCACGCTACTGATTGGATCAAAGAAACTATGGCTGAAGGAAGACACGAAGAACTAGGATGAACACTTATGAACACGGATGAACTCGTTAACCCTAGCACAGATCTAAAGATGCGGGAAAAGGAAAACTTACCGGTGCAGATCTACTACGGAGGGATGTCACAAACTCTGGTTCGATTCAGGTTGATGCAGCGGCCTTTGTCGATGCAGTTCTCAAGGGTCGAGGGCGGCGGCGGAGCTTCAGAGCTTGAGCGTCGCGAGGAGGAAGAAGAAGGCACGGAAGGGGAATAAAGAAAAGGGCCCTCGGGCTTTATTTATAAGGAGAAAAGGATAAATGGCAGGCGCATGAATCGAGGAGCCTGAAGCGGCAAAGATGGCGTGCCTGTCGCCTCAATTTTCGGGATGCCATTAATGAAGGGAATCTTTTTAATCTTTTTATACAAAGATGATGTCATGATGGCCCGTTGTTGTGTCCAGAGGATGACGTCATGGCGGTTTAACAAAGTTTACAGGAGAAGATAACATGGCGGTTTACGAGAATATAAGGAGATGTTCACAAGATTTATTTAAGTAGTGAAGACTGACATGAACATGTTCAAATAATTCTGGGGCCTAATGTTGGGGATATGACTACTGAGTGTAAACCGGCCAGGAGGGCCCAGTTCACCCTCGACTATGTTGAAGCCCATGAAGATCCAGAAGATGGCGCTTTACTAATGAAGCTTAGAGGCCTAGAGCCCAAAGGCGGATTAGGGCCCATAGTGGTAAGCCGCCATGATTATGTAACTTGTAATGTAAGTTAGGAAAGGAGAGACCAAGCCGGACACTTTGTATGAGTCGGCCTCGGGGCTGTGTAGACCGGCCGAGCGTCAACCTATGTATATAAAGGGACAACCCGGCGGCGGTTCAGGGACAAGAAAACAACAACTCGAGACTCAGGCAAAGCATATTTGCTCCCTGGTCATCGAAACCCAATCAATCCCATCACAATTAGACGTAGGCTTTTACCTTCATCGAAGGGGACGAACTAGTATAAACCTCCCATGTCCCTTGTTCGGTTTAACCCCTTCAAGCTAACCCGTTGCGATGGCTCCACAACTAAGTCCTTTCATGAGGACATCTGACGTGTTAATTCCACGACATCCCCCGAAGACGAACTCTGTCAAGAAGAGCTACTAGCTGGACTGCAAAGAATGGATCCTGGTTACTATACTCGGAGAAAACTAGCACCTTCGAATTTATGGTTAACTTACAGCTCGGCGGAGGGCTGGCCCGTTGGCGGGCATGACGCGGTGAGGGCGCCCGTCGGGGTAGGGCCCCCTGGTGATGTTTTCTTCTCCTGCTTGGGCACCTCCGTCTCCAAGTCTTCGGAGGCGGCCCTCTTCTTCCCGCGCGGAGAGGAGGCTTTAGATTCCCCTCCCCGATTATCCTCCTTGGGGGAGGTAGCAATTCCCCCAGTTCGGATGCGCAGTGAGTGAGATTCGGCCTCCCTGTTCTTCCCTTCGTCTTTCCCTGAGGGCATTTTGCTAAGCACCCGGCCAAGCATCTTGGCTATGGCAGGGCTAGGCGAGCCTTCGGGATGTGGCGCCGGACACCTGATTCTCTCCGCCTTGCTGAGCCATTCCTGGCCACGGAGGATTTTCAGAATAATGATTATGATAAATATAAATGAAGTGTCCAGTTTCGGGATTACTTACTTGGGTATCTAGGCGATTACAGCTTAGGCCCGCATCCTCGGTGGTGTCCGGACACTTTACTTGTGGTCTGAAGAATAATCTACACATCTCTTCGAGCGTCAGGCCGAAGAAGTGCTGAATAGTCCGCGGACCCTCTGAATTGAACTCCCACATCCGGAGAGGCCGACGTTTGCACGACAACATCCGTCGGATTAGCATTACCTGAATTATGCTAACAAGGTTAATGTCGCTTTCAAGAAGCTCCCGGATACGGCCCTGCAGT
The DNA here is from genome assembly GCF_002162155.2 of Triticum dicoccoides. NCBI lineage: Eukaryota > Viridiplantae > Streptophyta > Magnoliopsida > Poales > Poaceae > Triticum > Triticum dicoccoides. The sequence continues at coordinate 182,975,585 of NC_041381.1, forward strand.
ATTGGTACATCACTAGCAGACCCCCAATCCCGTCCTACATTGGTCCATGATGCCAGTTGTGGCGGAGGGCCCGAGCGAAAGTCGGGGGCAGCCACCCACTTTGTGCCTCTGGGAGCCGTGACATAAAACCACCTCCGCTGCTATAAATCGGATACCTCTGGGAAAGAACCCTCTGGCCATGGTGCGTCGGCATTCCTGCTTATTATGGTGCCTCCGCACTCTGCATGTCACCCCTCGATCATCTTCGGCTTCACATTGAAGGTCTTGAGCCATAAGCCGAAGTGTGGAGTGACGTGGAGAAAAGCCTCGCACATAATGATGAATGACGAGATATGGAGGATAGCGTCCGGAGCTAGATCGTGAAAATCTAACCCGTAATAGAACATGAGCCCCCTCACAAAGGGATCAAGGGTGAGGCCCAAGCCGCGGAGGAAGTGAGGAACAAATACCACACTCTCATTGGGCTCGGGAGTAGGGATGACCTGCCCTGGAGAAGGAAGCCTGTGCTGGATGTCGCCAGTCAGATATCCGACCTCCCTGAGCCTCGCAATATCCTCCTCTTTGATCGAGGAAGCCACCCATCGACCTTGAAGGTTGGATCCGGACATATTGGAGGATCTGGAGTGTTTGAGTTTGGGTCTCGGGTGTTAGAACTCGAGATGCAAAAGGGCGCAAGGGTGGTGGAAAAGAGGTGTAGGCCTCGGCCCCTTTATAAAAGGGGAGAATATCAAGAGTCCTCAACGTGACCGCTTGAGACTTATCTAAAAACATGGAGTCGTACCAACAGTCATCATGGGGTGGCACACACCCGTATTGACGGAAGATCCCGTAATAAGGGGAACACGATCTCTGCTTTGGCAGGGTGTGCCAATAAAACCGCCTCGCAACGTGTATCGAGGTGAGCTGAGAAAAACCGGTTCGTGTTGGGCCGGGCCACGATACAAGGGCACGATGCACAAAGATTGCTAGCAGATCAGATTTATGTTATGCCCCCTATGGTGGTATGTGAAGATCATCTTGCAGATCCGAACACGGTTCAAGTGTTCGATGATTACTTTGGAGTATTCATAGATGGAACCCGCCTTGCAATGCCGAAGACAAAACTGCGTGCCGAACTCATCGTCATTGAAGCCTGGTTCAGGGGCTACCGAGGGAGTCCTGGATTAGGGGGTATCCGGACAACTGTACTATATACTTTGTCCGGACTGATGGAGCGTGAAGATACAAGACTCAAGACTCCGTCCCGTGTCCGGATGGGACTCTCCTTTGCGTGGAAGACAAGCTTGGTGATCTGGATATTATATTTCCTTCCTTGTAACCGACTCCATGTAAACCCTAGCCCTCTCCGATGTCTATATAAACCGGAGAGTTTAGTCCTTAGAGGGACGATCAAAATCATAATCATCATAGGCTAGCTTCTAGGGTTTAGCCTATACGATCTCGTGGTAGATCAACTCTTGTACTACTCATATCATCAATATCAATCAAGCAGGAAGTAGGGTTTTACCTCCATCAAGAGGGCGAACCTGGGTAAACATTGTGTTCCTTGCCTTCTATTACCATTAGCCTAAGACGCACAGATCGGGACCCCCTACCCGAGATCCGCCGGTTTTGACACCGACAGTTACTATAAACACTAGTAAAATACACATCAATAACATGTATATCAAATGTACCTTTGTTCACTTTTCCATCCTTCTTATCCGCCAAGTATTTGGGGTAGTTCCGCTTCCAGTAACCATTCCCTTTGCAGTAGAAGCACTCAGTTTCAGGCTTAGGTCTAGCTTTGGGTTTCTTCACGGGAGTGGCAACTTGTTTGCCATTCTTATTGAAGTTCCCTTTCTTTTCCTTGTCCATTTTCTTGAAACTAGTGGTCTTGTTAACCATCAACACTTGATGCTTTTTCTTGATTTCTATCTTTGCTAATTTCAGTATCGCGAAGAGTCCAGGAATCGTTTTCGTCATCCCTTGCATATTATAGTTCATCACGAAGTTCTAGTAGCTTGGTGGTAGTGACTAGAGAACTCTGTCAATCACTATATTATATGGAAGACTAACTCCCACTTGATTCAAGTGATTGTCGTACCTAGACATTCTGAGCACATGCTCAATGATTGAGCTATTCTCCTCCACCTTGTAGGCAAAGTATTTTTTAGAGGTTTCATACCTCTCGACACGGGCATGAGCCTGAAATACCAATTTCAGCTCTGGGAACATCTCATATGCTCCATGGCGTTCAAAACGATTTTGAAGTCCCGGTTCTAAGCCATAAATAACGGTGCACTAAACTATCAAGTAGTCATCGTACCGAGCTAGTCAAACGTATATAACGTCTACATCTGCTCCTGCAATAGGTTTATCACCTAGCAGTGCATCCAGCACATAATTCTTCTGTGTAGCATTGAGGATAATCCTTAGATCACGGACCCAATCCGCATTAATGCTACTATCATCTTTCAACTTATTTTTCTCTAGAACATACCAAAAGTAAGGGAGCTATATCGCGAGCTATTGATCTACAACATAGATTTGCTAATACTATCAGGACTAAGTTCATGATAAATTAAGTTCAATTAATCAAATTACTTAAGAACTCTCACTTAGATAGACATCCCTCAAGCCATGTAAATGATATGTGATCCAAATCAACTAAACCATGGCTAATCATCATGTGAGATGGAGTAGTCATCAATGGTGAACATCTCTACGTTGATCATATCTACTATATGATTCATGTTCGACCTTTCGGTCTCCAGTGTTCCGAGGCCATGTCTGTACATGTGAGGCTTGTCAAGTTTAACCCGAGTATTCCGCATGTGCAAAGCTATATTGCACCCGTTGTATGTGAATGTAGAGCCTATCATACCCAATCATCACCTGGTGTCTCAGCACGACGAACTGTCGCAACGGTGCATACTCAGGGAGAACACTTATACCTTGAAATTTTTAGCGAGGGATCATCTTATAATGCTACCGCCGTACTAAGCAAAATAAGATGCATAAAAGATAAACACCACATGCAATAAAAATATGTGACATGATATGGCCATCATCATCTTGTGCCTTTGATCTCCATCTCCAAAGCACCGTCATGATCTCCATCGTCATGGCTTGACACCTTGTCTCCATTGTAGTGTCGTGGTCGTCTCGCCAACTATTGCTTCTACAACTATCGCTAATGCATAGTGATAAAGTAAAGCAATTGCATGGTGTTTGCATTTCATACAATAAAGTGAAAACCATAAGGCTCCTGCCAGTTGATGATAAATTTTACAAAACATGATCATCTCATACAACAACGTATATCACATCATGTCTTGACCATATCACATCACAACATACCCTGCAAAAACAAGTTAGACGTCCTCTACTTTGTTGTTGCAAGTTTTACGTGGCTGCTATGGGCTTCTAGCAAGAATCGTTCTTACCTACGCATCAAAACTACAACGGTGTTTCATCAAGTTTATTGTTTTAACCTTCAACAAGGACCGACCGTAGTCAAATTCAGTTCAACTAAAGCAGGAGAAACAGGCACCCGCCAGCCACCTTTATGCAGAACTAGTTGCATGTCTGTCGGTGGAACCGGCCTGATGAACGTGGTCATGTAAGGTTGGTCCGGGCTGCTTCATCCAACAATACCGCCGAATCAAAATAAGACGTTGGTGGTAAGCAGTATGACTATCACCGCCCACAACTCTTTGTGTTCTACTCATTCATGTCATCTATGCATAGACCTGGCTCTGATACCACTGTTGGGAAACATAGCATGCAATTTCAAAAAAATTCCTACGCTCACGCAAGATCTATCTAGGAGATGCATAGCAACGAGGGCGGAAGTGTGTGTACATGTACCCTCGTAGACAGAAAGCGGAAGCATTTGACAACACGGTTGATGTAGTCGAACTTCTAGCTCAGATCGATCAAGTATCGAACGCACGGCACCTCCGAGTTATGCACACATTCAGCTCGGTGACGTCCCTCGCCTTCTTGATCCAGCAAGACGTCGATGTAGTAGATGAGTTCTGTCATCACGATGGTGTAGTGACGGTGATGGTGAAGTGATCCTCGTAGGGCTTCGCCTAAGCACCTTGAAGATATGACTGAGGGTGTAAACTGTGGATGGGGGCGCTGCACACAGCTAGAAAATTGTCTGTTGTGTCTTATGGGCACCCCATCCCCACATATATATAGGTGGGAGGGGGAGGGGAGAGGCCGGGAGGCGCCCAAGGGCTGCCCGCCGGCCCCCTTGGGGCTTTCCTTGCCCTGCGCCCCCTTTCCATGTATGCATGAAGGGGAAGGAAAGAGGGGGGGGGGGTGAGGGAAGGAAGTGACACTACAAAAAAAGACACATCCGTGACATTTTGGGCCAAACGAATTTTTTTCCTGTCATGCTTATGACACTTCTATGACGATAATTGTGACAAAATCAGGTATCATCATAGATGTGGTGGGCTCCTACTTGTATGACAAATAATCATGACAGAAAATGGGCTTTTTGTTCTGGGCGGGCTGGAGATGCAGCTGCATGACATTCTTTGGGCCGTCCATGAAGGAAAAAACATGGTAGAAGCGAGGGCGAGAAAAATATTGGGGAGTTCTCGGTTACGGTGGGTGGTCGGGGGCCGAGTGATGCGTGTTTCTCTCGTACACGTACGCGCGTGGGTGCGAGGCGTTGGGCTCTAACTAAACCCGAGGGAGACATTCACCTACTAAACCCGAGTGATTGCACTGCAGGCTACGCGTTACTGAACCCGAGCGATCGATCGATCTGGCTGTTAACTGAACCCGATCGAGCGATTCCTTCGCTACTGCTGCTAACTGAAGCTGATCGAACCCAGCTGCCTCCTTCCCTTGATGAAAAACGAGCATTGT
>NC_041381.1:182980769-182991107 GCF_002162155.2 Triticum dicoccoides
GTTGCCACTGGATGAATAGGACCCCGATCGATCGAGCCAGTTGGGGGTGGATGAACAGGACCCCGTGGAGGGTTTGATGAACAAGACGACCCCGTGGAGGGCTGGTTGAACAGTAGACAATGGAGGGCTGGATGAACAGTATCCCTTGGAGGGGTGGTTGAACAGGACCCCGTGGAGAGGGCTGGTAGAACAGTAGCCGGTGGAGGAGCGGTGGAGGCTGGATGAACAGGAGCACGTGGATGAACAGTGGCCGGTGAAGGCTGGAGGGGAGACGCCGTGGATGAATAGTCGCAGGTGGAGGCTGGAGGAGGTCGATGTTTGAGATGAACAGTATCCCGTGGAGTCCCGTTTTGCGGTACGCCACACCCCTCCCGATGAACAGGATCCCCTTTCGACCGTACCGCTCCAACACAAGTCCGTTTCCTTCGTTTTGCGGTACGCCACACCCCTCTCGATCAACATGACCCCGTTTTGACTGTAGGAGGTCCAAGTGAAGTCTGTTTCCTCCATTTTACGGTACACCAGACCCCTCCCAATGAACAGGATCCCGTTTCGATCGTGGCCAGTCGAACACAAGGCCGTTTCCTCGGTTTTGCGGTACGCCAGGCCTCGTTTCAATCGGCTGTTCCATCCAAGCCAGTTGGCTCCCGATGAACATGACGACGCAGTTTATCCGTTCTGACCCAACCATGTACACGAGCTTTGGCCGTACATATGCGTGAGTAGGCGTTCGAGACCCCGCCCGTATGTATGTACATGGCCGTATTTACTTTCTTGCACCCTGGCTCTACATACATGTAGACGATATTAACGGGACTGCGTGACATGCTACGTGCGCGCCTCTACTACGACACATGTGCACCTATACTACGACACGTGCCCTTCCTTACACGGCCACGGTTCATACCTACAGCCTGCGGACAGACCGATCGTAGGTACGTACACGTTCCCGACTAGAATGACAATGCTACATACGCTTCGACCAGGTGGGTCCCGACTGTCAAGCACTTCCTTGCGTGCGAAGATGTAGCTGGTGGGTCCTAGCAGTCAGGGGGGAAACTTTTTTTCACGAAATAAGGTGGCCCGTCCGGTGGGTCCCTACTATCAGGTGGAGGAATCATTATTTTGCGTGTAATAAGGAGGCACTTCCTTGCTGCGGTCGTGGACCCAACTGTCATCCTCTCCATGTACAGTACTCTTCCGATGGAAGTCGTTCCTTGACCACATTGACCACGCCACGCCGAGAGCATCAAGGCGGTGGACGATGGCGAGTCCTAGGAAGGGGATGATGCGGGGCCGGGGAAGACGCGGCAGTGATGCCCATGCGGAGAGGAGTATGAGGGTTCATTGGTTCGGCTGCGGTGTGAGGCTGCCGTCGCTGTAGGGCCTGACCAGCGGTGGGATAGTAGGGGGCGGTGAGGCCACCCCGGTAGCACATCTGACCACGGGAGGCAAGAGCACGCGGCACGGTCGGCACTGGTTTGTGCGACTGGAGGAAGAAGACCAGAGGTTGAAGAAGCATTATGGCCGTTGGATGGACATCGTACGGCTATTGGAGCTAGAATCGTTCATATTGACAAAGTAGACAAAGCCTTCAGTCCCCGTCAACTTAGTAGGCCCACAAGTCAGCCTCCCACTATGGTGGGTCCTAGCTAGCAGGGGGAGTATTCATTTTTTGTGAGTAATAAGGGGGCACTTCCTTGCGTGCGAAGATATAGCTGGTGAGTCCGAGCTATCAGCGGGGGGAACGTTTTTTTTGTAAAATACAGAGGCCCTTTCGGTGGGTCCTAGCTGTCAGGTGGAGGAACCATTATTTTGCACATAATAAGGAGGCATTTCCTTGTGTGCGGCGGTGGACCCAGCTGTCAGCCTCTCCATGTACCGTCTACTTCCGATGGATGTCGTTCGTTGACCACGCCGCATCGAGAGCACCAAGGCGGTGGACGGAGGCGAGGCCTAGGAAGGGAATGACACGGAGCCGGGAAAGACGCGACAGTGGATGCCCACACTGAGGGGAGTACGAGCGCTGACTGGTCGGCTACGGGGTGAGGCTGATGTCACCGGAAAGTAATAGGATGTGCGGGTGGGTAGAGGGATGGCCTGGCGGCAGCACAACTAGACACGGGAGGAGGGAGTAGGCAGTTCCACCGGCTCTGGTTTTGGCGGCTGGAGCAGGAAGATCAGAGATTGAAGAAGCACGGTGGCCGTTGGATGGGCATCCAACAATCACTGCTCTGTGTTGACTAAGTTGACAAAGCCTTGCGTACGCATCAAAATATCTTTAGGACAACATCATTATCAACCTGGTAAGCCTAGAAGTCAGCCTCCAAATCTGTGGAAAACAGCATACAACCCATTGGCCATTATTTTCAATAATTTACAGCCCATTTGCTAATTCTTAAGGATATTTTGAAGCCCATATTCTTTTTATTAGCATTAAAGACCATATATTCTGGGCACTACTAAAAAATTAAACGAAAATTTTCATATTTCGGTGGGGTCCAAACTCTTTTAATCACGAAATTTCGAGTCACGTTAAAAATAATTTTAAAAAAATATATCAAAATAAAATTCAAAAAAAATCTCTGCAAAAAAATGAATGAAATTTAAAATATTTACTAGCAAGATGCTTGTGCGTTGCATGGAACATGAAGATGCATTTGTATGAGTAGTTTATCTTGTGGGAGAAAAGGATGAACGAGGGAAAGCCGCATCTGCAAATGTGGAGAGGAGTGCGGGTAAATTGTCATAGTTTCCTTCCTATTCGTTAGATATAGATCGGACGGCCTATATTGCAGGATGGCAGGTAGACCATCATCACCAACTCTGCTTTTTATAAGAGTAGAGAAATCCAAAAAAAGCTATATTTTAATGTAATTGCCGTTTGGCTTTGGTTTAAAAATTTACAACCCATTTCTTACAAATTATAGACCATTTTCTGGGGAAGCCCATTTCTTATTACCTACATCCCTCCTCATCTTGAAAGATTTGTGGCCCAGCAGGGCTGAGAAAAGGAAGTAGGCCTCGGTTGGGTATTCTCCAAAAAAAGAACTGGGCTAGCCATTTTTAGAAAGAAAAAAGATATCAACTGGACTTGTCATGTTCTTAAATAAAAGCGTAAGCGTGGGCTAGACGTGCCACAGCCCCCGCACAACACGCAGTTGAGCTCTATCTCTAAAACTAAAAAACAGCTGGGCGAGCTATCGCGTCCCTGGTGTTATCCGCTCGTTGTGTAATTTTCTCGTTTATTGACTACATTGGCAATGGCGTGGGACCTAGGTGTCAAACAATTAGGAGGAAGTATTTTTTTGGCTTGTAGGAGTAATAACGAAGCACCTGCTTGCGTAATTTAATGACCCTGGTGGGTCCCCACTGTCAGCCTCTCCATGTACAATCATCTCCTGATTCCTCTCGGTTATTGACCATGTTGACAATGCCAGACGGCGGCGGGCACAACGAGCGAACCAAGGCGGAGAATGATGGCGAGTGTCGTGGAATTGTCACGGCAGATGTCCTAGTGTGAGGACTTAGTCGTGAGGCCAACACATCTATGTGGTATATTGAGAGGGGTTGGTCGGGACGACAGACGCAAGACGGATCAACACACAAGACAAGGATTTAGACAGCTTCGGGCCCCAGGAAACATCGTCCGGTAATAGCCCTTCATGCTGTTTGTGGCTAGATCTCATTATGCTCATCAGGGAGACGCTGCATAAGATGGCTCCCCTTTAGTTGTGTCTAGCCCTAGAGATTGTTTCTTGTTACCCCTCTTTGGGGATCCCTGCCCCTCCTTATATAAGTTGAAGGGGCGACTTACATGTAGAGTCCTAGTAGGATTAGAACTAGCTTATTCTCTATTACAATCTGGATACAAGTCCGGGTCTTGATTCTTTGTAAGGGAAATATTCCTCACGCCATTCATCTTAAGCCGGCCCACCAGAGTATAAGCTGGCCTGCTGGGCCTTGGGCCTTGTCGTCCGTCTGATCCACCCACCGGGTCTCCAGTGCGTCGCCAAGCTCCAGCCGGGTCTCTGGTGAGTCGCCAAGTCCGGCCGGGTTAGACCGTGGGGTATATCCCCGACATCAGCCCCCAGTTTAATTTGGATTTATCCATGTTAAACTGACTATGATCATCCTTAAATCCTTGTCATTTCCTCCTTCTAGAAAGTCCAGGTCAATAGACCAACTTTATAATCAATTTTCTTGTAGAAGAAATATTGTGAATAAAGAATCCATTTGAGTCGTCCTTCAATGCTCTGACTTGACAAAAATATTAGTCTTGAATTGCTCATCTGAATTTTAGCCGGCTTAAAGATGTAGAAACTTGCCAATTTATGACTACCAAAATTGCCGGGTTATAAATGTTGCAGACGCCGGGTCATAATTATTGGTGACACCGGGACATGATTGTTGCAAACATTGGGTCAATCTGGTCTGCTTAAAACTGAGGAATTGAAGATTTTTCTCCCTTATATGCATATCACCTGTAGCCCCCAAGTACCGGGTTGTCATGCTTGCAGCAACCTGTGACTTGTAATTGCCTTATGCTCATAAAAACTTCAATCAGTGTAGCCCCCAAGGACCGGGTCATTATACAATAATGAGCAGGGACTTTGTAGATATGATCATGTAGATTTGAACAGCAACATGTAGCCCCCAAGGGCCGACTTAGTAAGATAATATTGATCTGGGACTTTATATATACTTCTTTTCCAAAGAAACATCATATGATGTAACCCCCATCATGGGGCTTGAACCCACATCCACAATGTTAAGAGCTTTATGCTTTACCAACTGAGTAGTGGATCTTTCAATATAATGGACTGAGGTTTGTGTACCTTGAATTTTTGACATGAGCAATTGGTAGTCCCCAAGGGCCGGCTCATTACAATATGATGAGTTGGGTCTTCAATAAGTTGAGCAAAAAATGACTTTGCATTAGCCCCCAAGTGCCATGGTGCATGCTGGCAGTGACATGGGACTTGCATATTTGATATAATCTCAATGTGAATAATGTAGCCCCCAAGTGCCGGGTCGTAAGCCTGCAGCGACTCGGGACTATTCCTTCCATTGTAGAATAAATCATATCTATTGATAAAATAATAGCCATTGCGCCAAAGCGACTTTGAATACCTTATATGTTGACAAGTAAATCCGGAGTTTAAATACCCGGCGGCTCTTGGCCGATGGCGATTTAATATGCCTCCATTGTAAGCCGGAGTTTTTATAACCCGACGGCTTATAGCCTTTGAATCGTACTGTTGGCTTATGATACCTGTGCAGTAAGGGTGATAACCCAATCTTTAGAATCCAAGACTTCCAAATGTTTGAAGATTGTCATATGCTGGTGACTTATCGTCCAAAGCCAAGCCGGGTTAAATAGAAACCACATATACATGCCTTAGATCTGAAAAAGTCTCAAGACAAACTCAAAAGATTGTTTTCAAAAAACATAAGCCAAACAGAGAGAAAAGCGATGCTTCTGATTCGAATACGATCAGTAAGCCGAACCAAAAGGGGTTAAGCTAGGATTCGAATGCGACCAGGAAGCCCCCTAGTGGTTTTGGCCTTGCACCGATCAAGAGGGTACCGACAGCTATGTTCTCTTTGGTTCGAATACGACCTATGTTTCAACAGGAAGCCCCCAAATGACCTTGAGAGTTTTTTAATGACTCTAATTCGAATACGATCAAAGTCGGACCCAAAAGGGGTTAAGCTATGATTCGAATACGATCAAGAAGCCCCCTAGTGGGTTTGGCATTGTGCCGATCAAGAGGGTACCGACAACTATGGTCTCTTTGGTTTGAATACGACCTATGTTTCAACAGGAAGCCCCCAAATGACCTTGAGAGTTTTTTAATGACTCTGATTCGAATACGATCAAAGTCGGACCCAAAAGGGGTTAAGCTCTGATTCGAATACGATCAAGAAGCCCCCTAGTGGGTTTGGCATTGTGCCAATCAAGAGGGTACCGACAGGTATGTTCTCTTTGGTTCGAATACGACCTATGTTTGAACAGGAAGCCCCCAAATGACCATTGGAGCAGGGTACCTATGTTTGAACCGCGCATCATGGCAGCAAGCTCTCTTTGGCAACCTTTAATTTTTCCTGAGAACTCAACTTTGCAAGAGATAATTCTTCTTGAACCGGAATTTTTAAACTGGATTTGAGAGCTTTAGAGCTTTGTGGGAGACGGGATTTCCCTTGAACCGGATTTTGAACCAGATATTGAGAGTTTCAGCGCTTTGTGGGAGACGGGATTTCCCTTGACCCGGATTGTAAACCGGAAGCATCATTGTGAGCCGAAATTTTTCTGATAGCCTTTTAAACTTTCATCGATAGAGCAGTAATCTTCGGGGCTGGGTTATTTTTCCCTCCAATGACCCGGAGTTCTTGAATGCATTGAAACCGGCCAATTCTGTTGAGTCATGCCATTGTAGCCTCCGAGTCTCAAGACGACTCGAGGAGTTGGCTTGAGATTCTCCATATTTAACCATAGCAGAAGGTGTATATCATTGGTGTTGATAGCGCGATATGAATCCACAGAATGTTGAAATGACTGCAGCGGGTTATAAATGACCCCATATGAGCCATGTCAGCAACTCGTCCAATGGTTCCTTCCAACTGGCTGTTTGAAGTTAACCAAACTGTAGTGGCGATGAGTTGTGCGCATGCCCATTGAGCCATCTAGTGCAGAAGGCGGCTGAAAATTACATGATAATTTTTCCTCCAATTTGTTGGAAGAAAAACGGGCTACCCAAGCAGTGACTTGCTCATCCTCAATAAACAGCTCATGCAGACAGGTGTGTCCCGGTGTGTTAATGTAGACCAGGCCATGAGAGATGAATAGAAAAGACGACCACACCATCAGAGGCAGCTCAGACAGATGAATCGGTCGCGGTGTTGTAAGCCGGCGCGGATGGACGAGTCAATCACGGGTGCGGTAAGCCGTGTGAATGGGCGAGGCGATCGCACGCGCGGTAAGCCGCACGACGGGCGAGTCAACCACATCGTGTTGATCTAGTGAACAATTATCCTGCATAAACAATATTGCAGACCAAAGCAAATATAAATTGTTCTTTGACAAAAAACAATATGTGCTAATAAAACAAACTTAGATGGATATCACCTAATTTGTTTGGATGACCGATGGTCCGTTCCACGAATCAACTTCCAGTACTTGCAATGGCAACTTAGCCACTCTCCCCTGATTTATTTTTAGTAACCGGCCACTTGACCTTTCTTTCATCCGGTCTCTTCTCATCTCTGGCGTGGTCATTGTAGAAGGCCAGGCGGCAAGGCGGATGCGATTCAGGGCCAGCCAGAAAATTTCCAGCGTTCCCTTCTGGTTGCATCCGAACTGTTGGTTGCTGTAAGTAGCATTTCTTTTTCTGGAGGTTTGCCCCGTGCTCGTACTAGTAGTACTTTTTAAAGTAACACTAAAATTATCTTCTGACTTCGGATAATGTGGGAGGCCCATCTGGAGAACTCATGGGGCTGCAACTTTCTTTTCAACTCCCCAGTCAGCTTCCCACTTTCTTTTCTTCAGGCAGCTGATACGTCTCCAATGTATCTATAATTTTTGATTGTTAAATGCTATTATATTACCCGTTTTGTATGTTTATGGGCTTTACTTTACACTTTTATATCATTTTTACTAACCTACTAACCGGAGGCCCAGCCCGAATTGCTGTTTTTTTTGCCTATTTCAGTGTTTCGAAGAAAAGGAATATCAAATGGAGTCCAAATGGGATGAAACCTTCGGGAGCGATCTTTTCGGAACAAATGCAAATCAGGAGACTTGGAGTGGACGTCAAGAAGCGAACGAGGCGACCACGAGGGTGCCCGGCGCACCCCCACCCTCGTGGGACCCTCGTGGCTCAACTGACCTACTTCTTCCTCCTATATATATCCACGTACCCTGAAAACATCCAGGAGCACCACGAAAACTTAATTCCACCACCGCAACCTTCTGTATCCGCGAGATCCCATCTTAGAGCCTTCGCCAACGCTCCGCCGGAGGGGGAATCAACCATGGAGGGCCTCTGCATCATCTCCAAAGCCCCTCCGATGAGTTGTGAGTAGTTTACCACAGACCTTCGAGTCCATAGTTATTAGCTAGATGGCTTCTTCTCTCTCTTTGAATCTCAATACAAAGTTCTCCTTGATCTTCTTGGAGATCTATTCGATGTAACTCTTTTTGCGGTGTGTTTGTTGACATCTGATGAATTGTGGGTTTATGATCAAGTTTATCTATGAGAAATATTTGAATCTCCTCTGAATTCTTTTATGTATGATTAGTTATCTTTGAAAGTCTGTTCGAATTATCAGTTTGGTTTGGCCTACTAGATTGATCTTTCTTGCAATGGGAGAAGTGCTTAGCTTTGGGTTCAATTTTGCGGTGTCCTTTCCCAGTGACAGCAGGGGCAGCAAGGCACGTATTGTATTGTTGCCATCGAGGATAAAAAGATGGGGTTTATATCATATTGCATTAGTTTATCCCTCTACATCATGTCATCTTTCTTAATGCATTACTCTGTTCTTCATGAACTTCATAATCTAGATGCAGGCAGGAGTCGGTCTACTTATCACGGACGTGATGCCTATATACATGATCATGCCTAGATAATCTCATAACTATGCGCTTTTCTATCAGTTGTTCGATAGTAATTTGTTCACCCACCGTAATACTTATACTATCTTGAGAGAAGCCACTAGTGAAACCTATGGCCCCCGGGTCTATCTTTTATCATAGAAGTTTCCCATCTACTTTTATTTGCATCTTTTACTTTCCAATCTATATCATAAAAATACCAAAAATATTTATCTTATCTTATTATGTTTATCAGATCTCACTTTTGCAAGTTACCGTGAAGGGATTGACAACCCCTTTATTGTGTTGGTTGCGAGGTTCTTGTTTGTTTGTGTAGGTGCGTGGGAATTTTGAGGAGCCTCCTACTGGATTGATACCTTGGTTCTCAAAAACTAAGGGAAATACTTACGCTACTTTGCTGCATCACCCTTTCCTCTTCAAGGGAAAACCAACGCAATGCTCAAGAGGTAGCAAGAAGGATTTCTCTCGTTGTTGCTGGGGAGGTCATAGCTCAAGTCAAGACATACCAAGTACCCATCACAAACTCATCTCCCTCGCATTACATTATTTGCCATTTGCCTCTCGTTTTCCTCTCCCCCACTTCATGCTTGCCATTTTATTCGCCCTCTCTTTTTTCCCATTCTCCTCTCTTTTTCGCTTGTCTTTTGTGTGCTTGTGTGTTGGATTGCTTGTCATGATGGCTCAAGATAATACCAAATTGTGTGACTTTTCCAATACCAATAATAATGATTTCCTTAGCACTCCAATTGCTCCTCTTAATGATGCCGAATCTTGTGAAATCAATGCTGCTTTGTTGAATCTTGTTATGAAAGATCCCTTTTCACTTAGAGATCGTGCTAAAACTTGGTTTCCGTCTTTGCCTAAAAGTAGTATTGATTCCTGGAATAAGTGCAAGGATGCTTTTATCTCTAAGTATTTTGCTCCCGCTAAGATCATTTCTCTTAGAAACGATATTATGAATTTTAAACAACTTGATCATGAGCATGTTGCCCAATCTTGGGAAAGAATGAAATTAATGATTCGCAAATGCCCTACACATGGTTTGAATTTATGGATGATCATACAAATTTTTTATCCCGGATTGAATTTTGCTTCTAGAAATCTTTTAGATTCGGCCACGGGAGGCACTTTTATGGAAATCACTTTAGGAGAAGCTACTAAACTCCTAGATAATATTATGGTTAATTATTCTCAATGGCACACACTACAAAAAAAAGACACAGCCGTGACATTTTGGGCCGAACGATTTTTTTTTCTATCATACATATGACACTTCTATGACGATAATTGTGACAAAACCCGGTATCATCATAGATGTGGTGGGCTCCTACTTCTATGACAAAAAATCATGACAGAAAATGGGCTTTTCGTCCTGGGCGGGCCGGAGACGCGGCTGCATGACATTCTTTGGGCCGTTCATGACGAAAAAAACCGTGGTAGAAGCGAGGGGGAGGAAAATTTCGGGGAGTTGCCGGTTACGGTGGGAGAGCGATGCGCGTTTCTCTCATACGTACGCGTGTGTGTGCGAGGCGTTGGCTCTAACTGAAGCCGAGCAAGGCGTTGGGCTCTAATTGAACCCGAGCGATTGCACTGCAGGCTATGCGTTACTGAACCCGAGCGATCGATCGATGGCTGTTAACTGAACCCGATGGAGCGATTCCTTCGCTACTGCTACTAACCGAAGCCGATCGATGCTGCCTCTGGGATGAACAGTGAGCGTTGCG
>NC_041381.1:182991707-183010715 GCF_002162155.2 Triticum dicoccoides
AGGGCTGGATGAACAGTAGATGATGGAGGGGTGGCTGTGGTGGGGTGGTTGAACAGGACCCCGTGGTGTGGAGGGCTGGATGAACAGTAGACGGTGGAGGGGTGCCCGTGGAGGGGTGGTTGAACAGTAGCCGGTGGAGTAGCGCGTGGTGGAGGCTGGATGAACAGGAGCCCGTGGAGGCTGGAGGAGGTCGACGGTGGAGATGAACAGTATCCCGTGGAGTCCCGTTTTGTGGTACGCCACACCCCTCCCCCTGTTTCGACCGTAGCGCTCCAACACAAGTCCGTTTCGTCCGTTTTGCGGTACGCCACACCACTCCCCCCCGTTTCGACCGTAGCGCTCCAACACAAGTCCGTTTTGTCCGTTTTGCGGTACGCCACACCCCTCCCAATCAACAGGACCCCCGTTTCGACCGTAGGAGGTCCGTTTCCTCCATTTTGCGGTACGCCAGGCCCCTCCCGATCAACAGGACCCCGTTTCGAACGTGGCCGATCGAACACAAGGCCGTTTCCTCCGTTGTGCGGTACACTAGGCCTCGTTTCCATCGCCTGTTCCGTCCAAGCCCTCCTGATGAACACGACCACGCATTCCGTTCCGACCCAGCCGGTTGGCTCCCCATGAACACGACGGCGACGCTGTTTCTCTGTTCCAACCCAGCCATCAACGTATGCGCGAGTAGGCGTTCGAGACCCTGCCCGTATGTATGTACGTGGCCGTATTTTCTTTCTTGCACCCTCGCTGCTGTACGTACGTGTACGTGCGCGCCTCTACTACGACCAGTGTGTACGTACACGTTCGCGACCAGAATGACAACGCTACGTACGCTTCGACCAGGTGGGTCCCGACTGTCGGGCACTTCCTTGCCTGCGAAGATGTAGCTGGTGGGTCCCAGCAGTCAGGGGAAAAATCGTTTTGGTTTTGTTTTTTTTGCCCGGACGCACTTCCTTGCGTGCGAAGATGTAGCTGGTGGGTCCCAGCAGTCAAGGGGGTGAATCGTTTTTTTTGCCCGGACGCACTTCCTTGCATGCGAAGGTGTAGCTGGTGGGTCCCAGCAGTCAGGGGGGAACCATTTTTTTCACGAAATATGGTGGCCTGTCTGGTGGGTCCCCGCTGTCAGGTGGAGGAATAATTATTTTGTGCGTAATAAGGAGGCACTTCCTTGCTGCGGCCGTGGACCCAGCTGTCAGCCTCTTCACGTAAAGTCCACGTCTGATGTAAGCCGTTCCTTGACCACGTTGACCACGCCGCGCCGAGAGCACCAGGGTGGTGGACGACGGCGAGGCCTAGGAAGGGGACGACGCGGAGCCGGGGAAGACGCGACAGTGGATGCCCACGCGTAGAGGAGTACGAGGGTTCACTGGTTCGCTGCGGTGTGAGGCTGCCGTCGCCGCAGAATAACAGGGGGTGTGGGTGAGTAGAGGGATGGCCTGGCCAGCGGTGGGAGTAGTAGGGGGCAGTGAGGCCTCCGCCGCACCGCAGCCGGCCACGGGAGGCAGGAGCACGAGGCACGACTGGCGCTAGTCTGGGCGGCTGGAGCAAGAAGACCAGAGGTTGAAGAAGCACTACGGCCATTGGATGGACATCATACGGTCACTGGAGCTAGAATCATGCATATTGACTAAGTTGACAAAGCCCTCCGTCCCCGTCAACTTAGTAGGCCCACAAGTCAGCCTGCCACTATACTGGGTCCCAGCTAATAGGGGGAGTATTCATTTTTTTGTGCGTAATAAGGAGGCACTTCCTTGCGTGCGAAGATAGAGCTGCTGGGTCCGAGCTGTCAGCGGCGGTAACATTTTTTCACGAAATATTGAGGCCCTTTCGGTGGGTCCCTGATGTCAGGTGGACGAATCATTATTTTGCGCATAATAAGGAGGCATTTCCTTGCGTGCGGCCGTGGACTCAGCTGTCGGCCTCTCCACGTATAGTCCACTTCAGATGCATGTCGGTCGTTGACCACGTTGACCAGGCTGCGCCGAGAGCACCAGGGCGGTGGACGACGGAGAGGCCTAGGAAGGGAACGACACGGAGGCAGGGAAGACTCAGCAGTTGTTTCCCACGTGGAGGGGAGTACGACTGAACGAGGGTTTACTGGTTCGTCTGCCGTCGCCGGAGAATAACAGCAGGTGTGGGTGAGTAGAGGGATGGCTAGGCCAGCGATGGGAGTAAGGTGGGGCGGTGAGGCCTGTGCGGCAGCATAGCTGGCCGCGGGGAGGAGGGAGCAGGGAGTCCCGCCGGCCCTTGTTTGAGCGGCTGGAGCAGGAAGAGCAGAGATTGAAGAAGCACGACGGCCGTTGGATGGACATCCAACCGTCACTGCTTGTGCGTCAACCTTTTTTTAGGAAAGCCTCAAATCTGTGGAAAACAACATACAACCCATCTGCCATTATTTGTAATAATTTACAGCCCATTTGCTAATTCTTAAGGTTTTCTTTGGAGCCCATATTCTTTTTGTTAGCATTACAGCCCATATTGTGGCCACGGTTAAAAAATTATACGAAATTTTGCATATTTGAGTGCGGTCCGAACTGTTTTTAATCCCGAAATTTCGACTCACATTCAAACTGATTTTAAAAATAAATGTATATCAATATAAAATCTAACAAATTCTCCACGCACAAAAATTAATGTAATTTAAAATCTTGAAATGAAAAAATATATTTGAAACTAATTGCCGGTTTGATGTGTTTTAAAAATGTACAGCCTATTTCTCATTACTGATGGGCCATTTTCTCGGCCAGCCGAATGAAAAGCTCTCCTCGTCTTGAAAGATTTCCAGCCCAACAGGCCTAACAAAGCGACTTAATTGGCAAATCACAAAAAAACCGGGCTGTGGCCATGGACCCAGCTGTCAGCCTCTCCACGTACAGTACTCTTCCGATGGAAGTCGTTCCTTGACCACGTTGACCACGCCGTGCAGAGAGCACCACGGCGGTGGACGACGACGAGGCCTAGGAAGGGGACGACGCGGAGCCGAGGAAGACGCGGCAGTGGAAGCCCGCGTGGAGAGGAGTATGAGGGTTCACTGGTTCGGCTGCGGTGTGAGGCTTCCGTCGCCGCAGGGCCTGGCCAGCGGTGGGAATAGTAGGGGGCGGTGAGGCCTCCGCGGTAGCACAGCCGACTACGGGAGGCAGGAGCATGCGGTACGACCGGTGCTGCTTTGTGCGGCTGGAGCAAGAAGACCAGAGGTTGAAGAAGCACTACAGCCGTTGGATGGACATCGTACAGTCACTAGCTAGAATCGTTCATATTGACTAAGTTGACAAAGCCCTTCGGCCCCGTCAACTTAGTAGGCCCACAAGACTGCCTCCCACCAAGGTGGGTCCTAGCTAGCCGGGGGAGTATTCATTTTTTTGTGCGTAATAAGGAGGCACTTCCGGTGGGTCCGAGCTGACAGCGGGGGGAATGTTTTTTTCGCGAAATACGGTGGCTCGTCCGGTGGGTCCCAGCAGTCAGGGGAAAACGTTTTTTTGCGAAATACTGGTGGTCCGTCCGGTGGGTCCCTGCTGTCAGGTGGAGGAATAATTATTTTCCGCATAATAAGGAGGCACTTGCTTGTGGCTGCCATGGACCCAGCTGTCAGCCTCTTCACGTACAGTATTCTTCCGATGGAATTCGGTCGTGGACCACATTGACCATGCCGCGCCGAGAGCACCACGGCGGTGGACAACAGCAAGGCCTAGGAAGGGGATAACGCGGAGTCGGGGAAGACGCGGCAGTGGATGCCCACGCAGAGAGGAGTACGAGGGTTCACTGGTTCGGCTGCGTTGTCGTCACCGCAGAATAACAGGGGGTGTGGGTGAGTGGAGTGGAGGGATGGCCTGGCCAGCAGTGGGAGTAGTATGGAGGCGGTGAGGCTTCCGCGGCAGCACAGCCAGCCACGGGAGGCAGGAGCAGGCGGCACGACCAGCGCTGCTTTGGGCGGCTGGAACAAGAAGACCAGAGGTTGAAGAAGCACTACGGCCGTTAGATGGACATCGTATGGTCACTAGAGCTAGAATCGTTCATATTGACTAAGTTGACAAAGCCCTCCGTCCCCGTCAACTTAGTAGGCCCACAAGTCAGCTTCCCACCAAGGTGAGTCCTAGCTAGCAGGGGGAGTATTCATTTTTTTGTGCGTAATAAAGAGGCACTTCCGGTGGGTCCGAGCTGATAGCGGGGGGAACATTTTTTTCGCGAAATACGATGGCCCGTCCGGTGGGTACCAGCAGTCAGGGGGGAAACGTTTTTTCACGAAATAAGGTGGCCCGTCCGGTGGGTCCCTGCTGTTAGGTGGAGGAATAATTATTTTGCGTGTAATAAGGAGGCACTTCCTTGCGACCGTCGTGGACCCAGTTGTCAGCCTCTCCACGTACATTACTCTTTCGATGGAAGTCGATCGTTGACCTCGTTGACCACGCCGCGCCGAGAGCACCAGGGCGGTGGACGACGGTGACGCCTAGGAAGGGGACAACGCGGAGCCGAGGAAGACGCAGCAGTGGAAGCCTGCGCGGAGAGGAGTACGAGGGTTCACTGGTTCGACTGCGGTTTGAGGCTGCCGTTGCCGCAGAATAACAGGGGGTGTGGGTGAGTGGAGAGATGGCCTGACCAGCGGTGGGAGTAGTATGGGGGCGGTGAGGCCTCCGCGGCAGCACAGCCGGCCACGAGAGGCACGAGCAGGCGGCAGGACCGGTGCTGCTTTGGGCGGCTGGACCAAGAAGACCAGAGGTTGAAGAAGCACTATGGCTGTTGGATGGACATCGTACGGTCACTTAAGCTAGAATCATTTATATTGACTAAGTTGTCAAATCCCTTGGTACGCTCCAACTTAGTAGACCCACAGGTCAGCCTCCGAAACGGTGCGCCCCAGATGTCAGGGGGGGTCATTTTTTGGGCGGCCGAAGCTAAGAATATCCGAGATTGAAGAAGAAGCACGACATCCGTTGGATAGACATCCAACGGCCACTGCTGCTAGAACCGTGTGTTGACTATAATAAGTTGACAAAGCCTTGCATATACGTCAACTTATTTTTTTAGGGGACGCGTCACTTAGTAGGCCCACAAGTGTGTGGCAGAGAACTTATAGCCCATTTGCATTTTGTAAGAATGTACAACCCATTTTTGAATTCTAATGGAATTTACAATAGCCCATTTACAGTTTGTTAAAAGTACAACCCATTTTCTAGCTAGGACAACGATTAATAATTTCAACCAACCGCTGAAGACAGAATTCAATAGAATTTCCCACATTTTGATGGGATCCGAAATATTTTTATCCCGAAATTTCTATTCAGATTAAATATAAATTTGTATTACGTAAAATTCCAATGAAACATTGCGCGTGCAATAATGAAAATTTAAGATTTTCAAAATCCATAAATAATATTTTATAAACTAATTTCGTGTTTGGTGCATTTTTTATAGTTACTGCCCAGTTTTTATAATTACATCCCATTTATTATTTTTAAAGCCCATTTTCCTGCTAAGCCTAATGCATCCCTCCTAGGAAAGATTTGCAGCACAGCGGGGCGGAGAATAACAAGTTGACCTTGCCTAGGTATTCCTCGAAAAGACGTATAGCTGGGCTAGCCATTTTCATCTTGAAAAAAGTAGTATCTGGGCTGGATATCTGGCCTGGGCTAGACGGGCCACAGCCCGCCCAGTTAATACCCTGCTCTCCTCTGAACAACAATGAAATCATCGCCAAGAAAAACTCTGTAATGCTCACGCCTCAAAAACACAAATACTGCTCAAGCTGCTTGGTCCCAGCTGTTGGCCGCACCTTGTGCAATTCTCTCGTTTATATTGACTACATAGGTTGACAATGGTGTGGGACCGTGATGTCAGGAAACCAGGAGAAAGCAAAAAAAAATAGTTGTACATAATAAGGAGGCACTTGCGTACGTACGGCTATGGCCCTAGTGGGTCCCTAGTGTCATCCAGTCAAAATAAAGTCATCTCCTGAATCCTCATGTTCGTTGACCATGTTAACAATGCTCGACGCCACAGCGAGCGCAACAACTCGAAGGACAACGGGGAGGGCCTCGCAGGCCCTACGGAGGTCTGATACAGCGCCCGCTGCTCATTCAGGAAGCCAGGATCATCAGACACCTATGAGCACCTTCGAGAAACTGAGACGGCACGAAACGGTAAGGCCGTGCTTGGGAGCTCTGGTTTATTTCAAACCTGTATTAACATACGAGTGTAATTTACTCGTCATCGGAAGGCCCGAGGTCTATAAGTAAAACCGGCGGGTTACGCGTGTAATTTGAGAGACCAATGTATATTTTACGAGCATTGCTATATGGACGACATTACCAGACGATACAGGCATGACGTGCGTATCATGCCATCCATGGGCAAGGCTGAAACATCAGCTAACGGCTGGATTAGCAATCGTCTGAGTGTCGTCCAGCGTTTTTATCGTGTGTGAAGTACTTCCGATATTTTACTAGTCGAAATCGACCAACCAAGCGCCTTCGCCCGAGACCATCTGCTTTAATTTACAAGCGTCAGTTTTACAAGCGGTTTTGATTGGAAAACGACGATCCAATCACAACCTAATATCATGAGTTGGTCGAAAGATCATATGGTTTCACGTCTAACCTACCCGACATGTCGTATAGGCTATGAATGAAACATCAGACGATGAACTTTTTACGCATGGAAACAATAGAAGAGGATGATCTTCTTAACAAGCAAATCACTGGCATTAGATCGACATGCAAAACAATACGAAGCATTATTCTCAGGAGGCACGGTGAACAGCTCGTGATGCCGCATGCCACAACATTCCAAGATCAACTTTGCAATCAAACACAAGGCCTGGCATTACATAGACAATATTCAGAACAAACTCTTAACACAGGAATATCTCAGCAGAGTAACTATTTACTTCTAAACTGAACACAGGAATAGGAAAAAACACTCGACGCTGCTCACAGCAAGGGCGTCCCACTCAAAAATATCAAATGCATGTCTTGTGGCTAACATCAATGAGAAAATTTTGACAAGGTTTTCCAATTCCAATATATTAAACTAACATCTTCTTGCTAACATCAATGAGCAAATTTTGACAAGGTTTTCCAATTCCAATATATTAAACTAACGTCTTCTTGCTAACATCAATGATTAAACTTTGACAAGCTCCTCCCCTTCAAAATATGTAATGCCTATGATCGTGTCCTGTCTTAGCTTCTTGTACTTGTTTGGGCACTTTTTGCCCAAGGCACTCCACGTGTTGTTAAATTGCCAATGGTCTCTACAGACTAGTCATGTCACCGGTGTCTAATAATACTTTGTAAAGCTTCTCGGTCATTCCTTCTGTAATGTACCGCATCCAGTGACTGCTTCTTTCTGCAAAGTGGAACGACCAACTGGACCCAGTAACGCAGCAGTTTGCCTTGGACACATTGGCTCCTTTTGTGCAGTTCAACTAAAATCGAAATCGGAATAAAACCGAGCTTTAATTTTGATATCCCTGTAAGCAAGAATAGGTATAAGGGAAACAATTACTGATAAATAACGGTTGATGACTTGTCTTAATGGGAAACAAAGTAGGAGAGGAGCAATTCTCCATCAGTGTGATTCATTCATATTGACTGAGACATTATCTTAACAATGCCTTGGTTCAACATGTATAAAGAATGACAAAGCAGAAAAGTACCATTCCTAAAACAATGCACTGAAATCAAGCAAAGTGTTTCACGTAGCGAAGCAAAATGTCGCAATAGCAACAAGTTGAATAGATATCATGTGGTAGAGACCAAGATTTGAAACAACTCGACAGGAACACTGGAAACAAATCTCGATCTCCTTTTGTGCAGTTCCACCAAAATTAAGCAAAGTCACCGGTGTGACATTCAAGTTGAACTGCACAAAACACTCTTAAAACATAAGTGTTTTGAGTAGCGAAGTAAAATGTCGCAATAGCAACAAGTTGAATCGATACCCCTGTTTTAACAGAGGCAAAAAAAGGAAAAACGGTGACAGAAAGAAGCATCTAACTTATCTTGGATGGAAAACAAAGTAGGATAGTAGCATTTCTAAAACGGTAGCATTGATTCATATTAACAGAGACACTTTCTTGAAACAACATTCGTTAAAAAATGTAATTTACTTTTAACAGTGGCATTGCTTCAATTTTCCGGCGGCATTCTTAGACTAACAACAGCAAAATAGCTGTATGGGACATGCTAGCACCATGTGCGTCCACACGTATAAATGGGTGATGCAGAGTATGTAGCCAAGCAGCATATCTGTGTTGGTCCCATATTTGTTCTCTTTGAACTTTTTTCCTATGTGAGGGCAGCTAATCTAGTCCTGCACAAACTACCCGACCCCCCCCAGTTTCTTTCGCTTTTCAACAAAGAGATCGGTTCCTTACAGATGTGTGCACTGGGTTACCCCCTTTTTCCCTTTTCAACCAACAAAGCGGCTGGATAGCTAGTCTATACTACTTTTCATCCCTCCTTTCCTCATTGAACCACGTCCTAGATTCATGCTCCACCCCACCGCACCTTTCTTTCCTCTTTGAACCAAGACCTAGATTTGACTACAGATCAAAAAAGATCCACATGCAGCTAGAGCAACAACGATTTCAAAGAAACTTATATGTTAGGGTCGTCGGGATGTGGGAAGGCGTGCGGTGGGAGGCCGGATCTGCCCACACTACGTACGACAACGAGGAAGAAGGGGTCGGTGGCCCTTCCGCACAGGCGCTGGGTGAAAGAGAACAGCGCAGCCGGCAGTGGATTGCCTCCCTCACCGAAGGCAATAGAGTTAACACTGCACCTCCTCCCCTTCCCGGTGTGACGGGATACGGACGCCTCCTTCACCAGCTGTGAGGGGGGAGAGAGACAAGAGGCCAACACAGTCTTGTTTAGATCTGGTGAAGAGAGGGTGAGAGACTGTGAATATAGCAAACCCTAGCAAATGAACGCTGAGCCTCCAGCGTGTAACATATATGTATTGCGGCGAGCGTGTGGAGAGTGCAAACCCTAGCGAACAAGCGCTGAGGCTCCCGCTTATATATATACTCCCTCTGTAACTAATATAAGAGCGTTTAGATTACTAAAGTAGTGATCTAAATGCTCTTATATTAGTTTATGGAGGGAGTACTAATGTAGTACGGACTGAGCTCCGGTGCCTTCATTCCATCTGCTTTTGGCTGTATGACAGGTGAGCCAGCCACATTTTGGGCCCACCTGTCATAAACCCAAAGGCAGGTGCACTAAGTCAATGAAGCTGCGTCCATATAGTACTCTCGTGTGTATACGACTAATATATAGTGGAGTGGTTTTCTTATTCTCTCCATAACAATCGTTTTAAATTGTGTAAGTATGAAACGAAACTCTTTATTTAATGTGCAGAGGGATTACTACTTCCGATGCACTAACAATCCACGCCCACGCGTCCTGGTCGCACTTCCTGTCCTTCACGTGTGGTACACTACCCTCCCTTAAGTGAACAACCACACATGCGCCAAATTATCGGAAACGTGTGAGAGTGTGTACAAATAAAGAATTTTAATTTCAATTATCAGAAAGGTTTGAGAGTATTACAAAGTTTGACTTCAGTCAAACCTAATATGCAGAGTAAATAAAAATGGAGGGCTACTACATCCATCCGGGTTTTTAGTCCACACCATTTTTTAAATCAAAGTTAATAGCTGGACAAATAAAATTACAGGGGAGCTGGAGACAAAGTTGTGAGAAGGCTTAGAAATCAATACAAAACTAATGCTCTTAGTATCAACGTCGATCCTTCTTCGAGGAAACATTTAGTTCATAGCCAATTGTGTGATAAAATTGCACCAACGTGAAAGACGACTGCGTCTCCAACGCAATCAAGGTGAACTGACGAAGGATATCATCTTTGTGCGTAACAAGCAAAGAGCACTGATGGAAGACAACTTGTTTTTCATTGAAAATCGATCAGCTTCACCAGCCGACACAACCATGAGGCGCGACCATGAGCATTGATAGGTCATCGTGGTGATGCATCATCCATTTGGCATCAAGTTTGGGTGAGGCACCTATGAAGTTCGACAAATCCTCACTGTGGTCTGTTTCTTCTTAGTAATGAAGCTCGAGGAAGGAAGAACCACGTGGCAGAGGACAGTGAGGCGGAACAACAATGGCCATCCAATTTTGTGCAGTTCCACTAAAATTGAGGAAGACATGCCCGGGTATAGAGACACGCATCGCTGTTTCCAAAAATATAAAAAAGGGTTAATGAAAAGTACACCAACAAACAGAAGCATCATAATTATATCTTGATGGGAACTAAACCAGGATACCCGAGAAAAAAAGCATTTCTTCATTTAACCAGTGATAGTACTACCACCATATGGACAATGACCGCACAGCCACCATGTACTTTTTGTCGAAACAACATGTATACCTCCACCGAGTATAATAGTACTAGTAGGTGATGTTGGACCAGCCGACGAACCCTAGCTACTATGCATGGGGAGCTGGGGAGTAGTCGCATAGAAGAAAACCTGCACGCAGCGAACTGGGAAGATGGACCAGTACAAGAAGTTATACCTTAGGTGGGCGAGATGTCATTTAGGCGGGCGGGCGGGATCTGCCCACACGACGGCAGCGAACAAGGGCGCGGAGGATCTTCGTCCGCGCCAGCGCCGGCTCCGAGAGGATGGTGCGCATCGGCTCCCGCCATCACCGGCGGCGACAACGTCAACGCTGCACCTCCTCACCTCCCACAGCGGACGGGATTCGGCCGGATCTGTGACCACCGGTGAGGAGAGAGATAGACTGGACACTGTCATCTTGTTTTGATATGGAGAGGGTGAGAAAGAGAGACACGAGAAACTCTATCAAACAAGAGGCTATAATGGAGTAAAAAAATCTCTCCATAGCAGTGGTTTTAAATAGAATACGCGCGTTCCTGGAAAAAAGAAACGAAAACTGGCGGACAATTTTGTAAGGGTCTATCTAGGACACATCTAGATGTGACATAGTTATGTCACATCTAAGTTGATGTCCACTCTGTTTGTGGTCTTTTTTTTTGGTCCTAGTTTTTTTATTTCTTATTGCTACATTATATACTTGTGGGAGCTTAGATGTGATATCCTTAAATAACATCTAGATGTGAATTGGACAAACTTATTTTCTAACGTACCAAGAAAGAAAACTCGATCAAAAACACGCCCCCGCTTCCAGCTCGCGAGAGTCGTCGCGCACACACATAGACATAGACATGCATATCCGTGTTTACGTAAAATTCCAATTCCATGTCCATCTCCAATCATATTTGTCCAACTGGCACATTATTTACGTTGTTAATTATATACGCAACAATATTAACGTACATCATCTCTTGTTTGCGCACGTCCGGACCGCTGCCACGGTCGGTCCTGACCAACCCGAACCCTCTTCATCACCCGCGCGTGCTTCCGGCCCGAAACGGTCAGTGCCGCATTCATGCCCGGCCAGAGCGGAAGCGACCTCTCACTGGCGCCAGCATTGAAGCAGCGCGCCGGCCAAGAGAGCGTCGCCCGCGCCACTTCCGGGTGCACGCGACTGCTCCGCGTTCAAAGGTCGCAATAGCCGGCTACAACATGCATGTAAAAAGTTTTTGGGAGTCCGTGCTACAGCTAGCTGTCCTCCCCCAACTCGTCAATCTCTTCCCGTAGTGCTAGTAGTACTCTATGGCACGATCCCTCGACAAGCAGGCGGGAAAGTTATCGTATACTCGGTTTGCGGTGAGTGGCATGCCGAGCGACCGTGTGGGGTCGAGCCGTGGAGGAGGGTGAGACACGAACACGACAGACGTGATTTACTGTGTGATTTGACTGCTCCTTAGTGGCCCCTACACGTACTCCCCCTAAGTATATGCAACAGTCACACGTACACATGGACGCAAAACGCGCGCGACGCCCTAATGCATGCATGTCCGAGTACACGATAGAACACACACGGTCACGCTAAGTGCTCAACCTACACGTGCACGCACACACATATTCAGTCAGGGTGAGCTAGTGACCGTATAAACACCAGAAAATATATATATTGAGCGCAATGAGCGTATTATGAAGTCCACTGACCGTATTTTTACAAATATACAGTGACAGACAGTGTATTTATCTCGTTTGAAATTAATCCATATTAACCGGAGAGGAGGCAGTATGGACTAGCATTACTTGCGCGCGGTGGCTCGCAGGACAAGGAGAAACTTTTGACTAATGCAAGCTCTCCCTCGCTCAGGCGGTCGACGTGCAACAGTTAATTCGGTGTCAGATTGCCAGAAGCATACACTATACTACTAGTGCTACTATTGTTCGACTTCCCGAATAGGCGAACAGCCAAGCGCAAAGTTTACTAATATAGTATATAAAGGTACATACTATACTAGTACTAGGAACCAGATGGAGGAGCGTCTGCACTCTTATTATAATTTTAAAATGTGAAAAAGCAATCTTCAACACATTTGGTTATCTTCGAGGGTTCTCGCATGTGATAATGGAAGTTGATTGCATGGAACACTCTCCACAATTCTCGCTTAATTTTGGCTCATATCCTGTTACAAATAGTAGCGCTCGGTAATATTTCCTGTTTTTTTGTTATTCAGCATGTAGACAGGTCAGCAAACCTTGCGGCGCATCTTCGTGCGAACCGTGCTTGCTGCACTTTGAATGTGGCCGAGAGCTGGCTTGATGAAACACCTCGCTTCCTACTTCTTTTTCTGCGGGGTACCTCGCTTCCTAGTGACCAGTGTCTTGGCTGATCGTCCTAAGAATGCTTATATATGAATAAAGCTCTCTCATTTACCCGCAAAAAGGATTGAGCCATATTAACCGGAAAGGAGGGAGTATGGACTAACACTACTTTTTGGTGTGAGCCATCAACTCGCAGAACGAGGAGAAGCTTGCAGGACAAGGTGAAGCTCGCTTACGCCTTTTGACTAATGCAACCTACCCTCGGTGGACATGCATCAGTCCATTCGGTGTTAGATTGTCAGAGGCATACACTCTAGTACCCAACACGCGGAGTACCATCATTATTCGACTTCATGAAGAGGCGTAGAGCCAAGTGTAGTAGTACGAGTAGTACTACTACTAGAACCGCATGGTGGAGCGTTTGTACTCTTATTTCTTTTTATCTCTGATAAAGTACACGTTTATTCCAAAGAAGGGTGGAAAACGGCAGCCCAACATGGCAACATGTAATGAATGATATCGATCAACCAACAGTGCTCGAATATATCTTGGCCTCCATGCAAACCCATGTGTGTGTTCTCGCTCCTCGTCTCTCTCAAGGAATGGTGGGTTGGCTCTTTGCCGTCAATTGAGATCAGTTTGCTCACACTTCTGTCCAACATGTCAGTGATATGCCAAGAGGAGGTGCGTTGACCGACTGGCCATACGCGTACTTGGTTTTGAACCTTCATACTACTCCTCCCTCCGTCACAGTTTACAGGGCGCGCTTCATTATGATGCATTTCTCTCAATGCATTTCCACCACCAGAGAGGCTTTAGACGCGTTTGGTTTAATGCTCAATTAATTAGGGCATGGTAACCGCAATCAAGTCCACAATTTTCTCTCCATGTAACTACGGAATGGAGTAAGTGCATGCATGTGTGTACCCGGGGTGGAAGCACTGCATGCATGTGTGTACGCATTATTCCCTCTACTAGTAATAGACGCCGTGCTATAACTACCAATGCTATTTTTTAGGCCGATCGCTAGTCGCCTTGGTCCCACAGATCTTTTTTCTTTTTTCTGAAGCGCGCTGTATAAACAGTGACAGATGGAGTAGTATGAGCGGATTCAAAGAAGAGCGTATTGATGGTTGCTTCTTCAGAGCAACTTACAGTGGGAAAGGTGGGGCTTACGATTTGACTGCTCATTACTCACTATTAATGCGGCGCAACGACCGGGCTGAGTCTCCCATGCGGTTGTGCACTACCCCCTCGGTTCTTAAATATACTCCAGAGTATATTTGTCTTTCTAGAGATTTCAACGAGTGACTACTCAAATATTTGTCTTTTTAGAGATTTCAAATGGACTGGCACATACGGATGTATATACATATTTTAGAGTGTAGGTTCTCTCATTTTGCTCCGTATGTAGTCACTTGTTGAAATCTCTAGAAAGACGAATAGAATATTTAGGAACGGAGGGAGTACACATACGAAGCAAAATGAGTGAATCTACACTCTAAAATATGCCTGTTTGAAATTTGTAAAAAGACAAATATTTAGGAATAAAGGAGTATAATTTTGTGCATGGCACATGGACCCGGATGATGAAGAGGCTTCTGGCAATGCTATCAAGCTTCCATCATTCATTTACATAATTGACGTACTATACAAATATTTTTCCAGCGAGACATGAAATTGTACAATGGTGTGAGCTTTCAGCTTCTGTTTCGCGTGTCTTGCCATTGATGCTCTTTCGGAAACAGTAAAAAACTAACTTCCTTGCTAATGCATGTCAATTATTAGCAGATCAGAGCTAATAATTACATCACAACTGAAGACAGAGTTGTGAGAAGGTGTTAAATTAAAATTGATCCATGCTTTCATTGGCAGCAATGTCCCCCCAGCTCTGTCTAAATCAACAAGGCACGTTGGGAAAAAAAGTAGCTGTCTGGAGCATGCAACATTCCGATCATTTTGTGCAGTTCCACTAAAATAGAGCTGAGTGTCCCTGTTCCAAAGATATTAAGTGTGATTATGATAATGGAGGACTGCTGATGAAACAATAAACACATAAATAGAAGACGGTCACCTTTGCAGTCTCTTTTAAGACTAACTAGTTGGAGAAGATTAGGCTCAGAGTTGGATGAGGAGGACAGAGCAAAACCAATCTCCCTTTGTGCAGTCGCACTAAAATGTAGAGACGTTGCCCATGTGACATTTTAGTACAACTGCACAAAACACTCTTAAGAAAAAAGTGATTTGTGCAGTTCACCAAAAGGTCGCAATAGCAACGAGGTGAAATGGATAGCCCTGTTTGCAAAAAAGAGGTAGAAAGGAAACAATTATTGGCCAATAACAGTTGATGACACATGCGACGACAAAAAATAAGCATAATCCTTGCCCTAAGGGAAGATAACAACACGGTTGTGTTTGTCTAAAACGGTGTGAGGACGAGAATGCAATATGGAAAGTACGCTGGACAAGCTACGTTTTGGGCAAAGAACTATGGAAGATCCACATGCAGCGACGTGGGAAGACGGGTAGTGAAGCAAGGCCGGAGGGGATACCTGAGGTCGTAGGGATGTAACTAGGTGAGCGGCGGCGGGCGGAATCTGCGAGCAGGTGGCATAGGCCCTGCCGTGCCAGAGCTTGGTCAGAGAGAACGACGTGTACCGCAGATCGGGACGTGCTGCCTCGGCGCTGTCAAACGGAGAAACGATGCACTTCCTCCCTTTCCCCCGGCGGACGGGATGCAGCCGGATCAGTGACCAATGATGAGAGAGAGAGAGACCACCGCACTCCCTTTCCCTCGGCGGATGGGATGCGGCCGGATCAGTGACCAACGGTGAGAGAGAGAGGCCACTGCAACCTTGTGTGAGATACTCTGAAGAGCGACAAACCAGTCATGCAAGGCTCCATTGTATATAGTGAGCGGACTACCTTTTTCTCCATAAAAATTGTTTTATATTCTGTGTACGTGCCATTGAGCGCTATAACTTTATTTAAAAATAATGTGGCAACGCGTCAAGTCAAATTTTGTTTCGTGCAGGCGTGGTACACGACCTCCCTAGGTAAACAACCACTACATGCGTTCAAATTAGCATGTGGGCTGCCATTTCGTAAAGAAATGAGCTCCACCGTGTACCCGCGCGGGTGTGGCTGGGCACGAAGCATGAGTACGTGCACGGTGCACCTATTCTCTTCTTGTATACGTACACCACCTACGTGGGGTTGTGTGAGAGAGATACAAACTTAGAGAGATATAGTGTGTGGGTTCTTCAGAGTTTTTTTTGGGGGGGGGGGTTCAATCAAAAAATGTAACATATGCAATGTGTGTGAAATAGAGTCCTAGATATAACATATATATAGAGGGGGTGATCCACAAGAAGAGAGTGGAGGTATCACCGGCTTGAGGTGTCCATAGAATCGAAAAGAGGGATGATGATGTGTGTGTGTGCACGCGCGATCGATAAAGAGTGCCATCGAATTTGTGTGTGCCCACGTCAAAGATATAGAGTGGCTGGACTACTGGAACGTGAGAGGGGACATGTGCAGTTTGTCTCTGTGGCATGGATACCTACCTGCAGTGCTCGACTATCGGTGTGTGGTGGGGGAAGAGGGAGGCCCAATTAACTATAGAGGTACAATGGCTGGTATATGTGTGGAGGAGGAGGGAGGCCTACCTCATGTATTAAGGAGATCGATCTGCCTCATGTATTAAGGGAGATCGATCGACATCCATGCATATGTGCATGAGAGGAATAAGGTTGGGAGAGAGATAGAGCTAGAGTGTTGGAGGGGATGGTAGTGGAGTTGCTTCTAACAAATGGTGGGATAGGCTTGCTAGACAAACAGAGGGCACGCCCGCAATATCAGTAAGAGAGGAGATGGCTGCTTGTTGTCTGTGCACGTGCGTGTGAGAGACGGGTCAGGAGGCATGCACGAATGATGAGGGGGACGATGTGGCTGTGGTAAGCAGACATAACTACATAGGAAGATCAATCGCCCTTTGTTAGAGAAAGGAGAGACATAACTTGTGAGGTACGTCGATCGATGGGGGGGGGTAGTTAAAGTCGATCTAGGTATATGTTGGGAGATCGATCGGTATACATGCATGTGTGTGTTAGAAGCAAATGAGGCACGAGGAGAAGGATAGAGATAGAGGGATGCATGTAGGAGGTGGTACGAGAGGCATACTATATCGAGCGGGGAGGAGTGTGCGAGTACGAGAACGATGAAAAGAGTGGTGGGAGTGAGGCATGGACGGTGACAAGAGAAGAGGGGAAGCTTGTGTTTGTGTTAGGCACACCTGGCTAGAGAGGCATATCGATCGATGTGTGCCGTAAAGAAGGAGTTGGGGGGCCTACACACACCGTGGGTGAACGACCTAAAGTGAAAAGACGAATTTGCGCGATGGAGCTAGAGAATGCTGAGGGAGGGTGAGAGGGATGCGGGCGTGTGCATGCACAAGAGAAAGTTAGCACTATCTACAAAGATGAGAGGGTTGTGTGGGTGTAAAAGACGGATATAGATCATATATACTTCATTATAAAAAGCGAATTCGGATATTTGAAGAATTTATCATAGTGTTTTAAACCGACGTATGTGTGAATATATATAACGGTGATACACATGGTGTGTTTATGAACATGTTATACTACATTTAATATATTTTATCTCTACTCTTATAAAAAAACGGAGTTGTTGATGATGGTGTGCCTGCCATCCTGCATTACAGGCCGTCCAATTTATATCTGGCGGATAGCAAGGAAACTATGATGGTTGAAGCTGGCAACAATCATGATTAGTATTCTTATTGAAATAGAGAAACGAATTCAAATTTAGTTCGAATTGCAGCGGTAGTATAGACATTTGGAATGCACTAAAATGTTGGTATGAGTAGGTTACATGCATTATACAGCAAAGCGAAAAAAATTAATCGGACATAACATGGATTCATACTCCCTCCTTCCATCTATATAGGCGTAATGAGATTTTTAAGACCGCCTTTGACTATTGACAAGATTAATAGTACATGACATGCACAATGTGAAAATTATATCATTGAAAGAACCTTTCACAGACGAAGTTAACGGTGTGCTTTGTGTAAGTTGCATGTCATATATCATTGCTCTAATATTTGGTCAAAGTTAGCATCGAAAAACACATTAGGCCCCATATAGATGGAAGGAGGGAGTAGCTTTGAATAGCATTTGTATAGTAAAACGGGGCAAGACTCTCTCTTTGTGTGGTGTGAATAGTTTTATTTTTTTCGTTTTGTTTTTGGTTGAGGGAAGTGCGAATTGATTTTGGTACGTACAAGTACAATATTACTATACAGTAAAAAAAAGTACAATATTACTACACGTTAGGCTTGTCCCTAAAATTCAACCCGCATCTTGTTATATCCCGAAAATTCAGATATTGTGCTCCCAAAACTGGCGCCTTCACAACCCGCGCCTTGCTATCCTGAAATTACAACGCGCGCAAAAACTCCCTCCAGCTGCCAAATCCCGACACACAAAATCCCCCTTCTAACCCTGAGCCGAAAGGGCCGCTAGTTCAAATCGGTGGGGGTTACTTTTGTAACACACCCTACATTTTGGACAAGCGCGTCCCTAAGTCATGCTTCACCCCTCCCATCGCCCCCTTTTTGCCATTCGAAATCCCAGGCCGCCATAACCTCTCCGCTCCAGCCGCGAAACCCTACCCTCCTCCATCCGCCACGTCACCGCTGCCCAGTCGGAGCCTCTTCCCCGATGACGTCGTCCACCGCAACAGCTCGACGTCCCTCGTCCACCTCCTCGGATGAGGATCCGTCGTCCATCTTGCTGTCCCGCCGGTTCAGCCGCCCCGTCCTCCACCTCCAAGGAGCTGCTCCGACGATCGCCTCGTCTATCGTGGCCGCTCCATCCCCACAGCTCCGCCTTAACCTGCTCCATCGGAACCGCAGCATCCTCACCGACTCCTCGGACGAAGCCAAGGCCTACTCGGCGCCACCAAAGAGGTTGTACACTCATCGCATCGCACCTTCTCCTTAACTCGACCTCCCGGCGCCGACGGTGCTCCATCCCGCATCCCCATGGAGCGGCTACCTTAAAGCCGGCACCGCGGGCGACATCTCCATGACGGCTCTCCCCAAGTGCGAGGCCCCTTCGGTGGCAGCGTCCATACCAGCCGAATCTGCTGCTGCTGCTCCGGCTCTCGCTCGCTCGCTCGCGCTGCTGCTGCTGCTCCGGCTCTCGCTCGATCGCTCGCTCACCCAGTTGCTGCTGCTGCTCTCCCCCTCGCTCGTGCTGCTGCTCTGCTCCGATTAAGCCACACTTCAGTCGACTGAATCGACTTTTGGGTCAGTCAATTTTCAG
>NC_041381.1:183011047-183018543 GCF_002162155.2 Triticum dicoccoides
TGCCGGAGTTAAGGAAGAACCACCCGCAGCAGGGACGGGGGCTCGCCGGAGAGGTACCCCACTATCTATCTTAGGGTTCAGGGTGGGAGGCGGGGGGCCTAGAGGGCTGGCTGGGGCGGCGGTGGCGAGTTGTTTCGGGGCGGCGAGGCGGCGCTGGGGCCGGCGGTTCGGCCGGTGGTGGCAGGCGGCTCAGGGGTGTGCAGGTTGAAGATGAACTGCAGGCCCTCCCTAAACTACATGCCAAGTGTCTCTCTGCTACCATTGTGTTCAGTTTTGACAGTAGCATTAAGATTCCACAGTTAATTTTACTTTCGATAGTTAAGTTCAGAGTCAACAGTTTTTACCTCATCTCTTTTACTCAGGTGGTTTTGGTGATGTTAATTATACATCCATTTCTCATCATCTATTGGAGATGCTATTAGAATCCCACTTGAGATTGACGATGTCTGTCTTGTGCTGCTTCAGCCTTGATGTCTTACGGCTCACCGGAGCTACTCCAACGACAGAACGATCCATCACAATAGAGCAGTGCCCTTGACGCCGTCTACAGATTCCTCAGATCTTCCTCCACACCTCCGACAGCCACCTCTGCCTCAACTGCTTCAACGACCAACCCAATGATGCTGAGGTCGAGACGGCTACGGCAAAGAGGTTGTACACTTGTTGCGTCACTTATTACTATACATTCACGTCGATCCATTAGGGCTATTTTGGTTCAACGGAAAAACGTCGATCCACTGGTTGTTACCATCACTCTAAATTTCTGCATGCTCTCCTTACATAATCTCACCATATATTTTTCGTATGCATGTCAGATATTGTACACAGTCATGCTGAACATGTAGAGAAAAAGAGAAGAGTTTTGCGCGGAAATACAATGTCATGCAGACATTGCTCCATGGTGGGTTCAATGGCAAACCCTCCCCACACCTCTCCAGATTGTAATCCAGAGGAAGATATCTGTTCTGAGGCGTATTCAGACGCCGCTGACCACTCCTATTTACCCCCAAGGTGTTTGCTCTACCTTGGCATGATGATGTTAGTCATATCATGCATATGTTGCCTTGCAGTGCCTACTTTTGACATCATATATGTCATCTGCTTAGTTTAGACATGTTCTGTAATGCCACCTGTTTAGTTTCTATATCATATACGGGAATTATGCAGTCTCATGTCTTTTAGCCAGCCATAATATATGTGAAATGTGTAATGCCATCCTGTTTAACCAGGCATCATATATTTGAATGATATCTTGCCCATCCTTTTCTTCATTACATTTCCATTTGTCGACAATGTTTGTACATTAAACTACTCTTCATGTGAATCAGCCATTTGGGTGGGAGATGGAAAAATTTGGAGTGAAAACAAGGCCTTCAGAGCAGACAGTGCTACCTGTCGAAGCAGATCTCTTGTTGGGTCTCGATAGCTCCTCAGAGATGGATTCAGAGACAGATGACCAGTCCTATTCCCCCACTGAGGTGTATGCTCTAACTTGGCACGGTTATACTGCTCATATCATGCATATGGTGTCTTGCATTGCATAGTTTAGACATCATATACACAATATTCAACACCATGTTCTTAGTTCAGACATCATATCGAATGCCCTCTGTTTAGCATATAAATCACATATGTGAATTAAATGATGCGATCCTGATTACTTAGATAACATGTAGGTGAATTATGTCATGCGATCCCGTTTAGTTATTCATCATATCTTTGAATTATATTATGCTATGCTATCTAGTTTAGATAGACATCATATATGTGAAATTATGTCATGCTATCCATTTTAGTTAAACAATATACATGTCAACTATTTCATGCCCTCTTTTTTCCACACTATCTATTGCATCTGTCTCTCATACAATGTCTGTACATTCAACTATGTTTCCTGTTTATCAGCCATTTGAATTGGAGCGAGTGATGCCAGTATCTAGCGGAATAAAAACACGGTCTTCAAATAAAACAGTGCTACCTCTTGGTGGAGATAGCACCCCGGTTGTACATGCACAAGAACCAGCCCTACCACACATAACCCAAACTCTCGTAGATTGTACCCCTACTGCGATGGACAGAGAACCAGCTTCACCCAATCTAACCCCAACCCCAGCCGATAGTAACCCAGTTCCTGTTGACACAACACCATCTCCACCACAGAGCTCCCAAACAACAATAGTTAGTAAGGCAGCTCCAGTGCCCAAAGGGCTAGTACTATCACGGCGAACCCCAACTCCACCAGTTAGTACGCCTATTCCCGTGGACGAAGCACAACCAGCCAGTCGTAGTTTAGCATCTATCGCATTTGATGTTGTTAAATCGTATGTGCATATCTTCCCATCTTAGAAATATTATACTAAAGATGAAGGAAAATGCCAGTTGCAGGTGTTTGTCCAGGAGTTATGTGTAAGTAATGTTATTCATGGCAATTACTTTGCTTCGTCCCATACATCCTACCTCCATGATGGTTATAATACAACAAATTTTCCCATTTTACTCTATAGAGAAGGACCGATTTGGAAACTCAGGATGAGGTAACCTGTGCTAATACCTCTGCTATCTTCAAGAATGCTTGGTGGCAGTATCGGAATTACCTGAAGAAAACGTACTTCACCGGCAAAGAAACTCATCAAATTCCCTTACGTTCTCCTGAGACACATTTACTGGACGATGACTGGGAACGCCTTGTTTTGTACTGGTCCCAAACCAAGAATGTGGTAAGGTCTATGAGCTCATTTTCTATTTTTAAGTATTTTATTCTTGCGTCTTACTGTACTCTGTTCATGTAGAACAAGTGCCTAAATCTGAAGAACAACTGTTCTAATTTAAGATTCCATTGCTATCATAGTTCAAAAAAGCACTAGGCGTTAATTGTGCGTTTTGCCACCGCCTTGCGCTTTACTGACCAAAGCGCATGCTTATGCGCAGTTATGCACAGATTATGCGTAGTTATGCACAATGCGTTTTGCCAACTACTAGAGCCAAGGCACGCTTAAGCGCTCGCTTAGGCGCGCCTTTTTTAACTGTGATTGCTTTGCTCTTGTATCACTGTATTTACTGATACGAACTTATTTTTAAATTGAAGGATCCAATCGAAACTCCAATGGCACAGCAGGTATGTTCACGCATGTTTCTTTAATAGGTTTGCTCTTATCAATAGCTCTGTTGATTTCAATTTCAATTCTGTATAGAGTTGACTTTCATATCATGCACATTACTAGCATCACAACAGAGTCAATAATGTTGTTGTACATGTAGACCCGTGGTACCCATCTGAAATCTTGTTGTACCGTGTAGTTTCCCACGCTTTGTATTCTTTCACTGCTGCTTTGTCTTGAACTGATATGATTTGAACCGTGTCTCTATTTTGATTTGGCAAGACAATGCAGTGACCATAGGACATAGATATATGTTTGTTTGATGCTTTTATTATGTACTAGTACTTGGCAATAGAAGACTTGGTAGTTTAATCCTGTCCACCTTACTAATGAACTTGTTCACTGAAATGAGTTTCATATACTAGTACATGCTAAACTTGTTATGTGTCTGCTTGTTTCTTCTTTTAGAATGCTAACAGAATATTGGGGAAGAGTGCCTTATTAAGCAATGGTAAAGGAAGTAATGCAGATAAGGTTCAGGATAGTGACACATCCTTGTTGGTCTCCAACAAAGCTGATAAAATAGTTAAGGAAGACTATCTTGAAGACAGCGAGACAACCCCAAAGTCCTGTCTTGGTTTAGTGTTCAAGTTACTGGCCACTACCGCATGCACAAGCTATTCAAACTCACTGTCTGAATCAGTTCGGTTTCTTGAGTCTCAACTACAAGCTGAAAGACATCGATCAGCTGTGCTGCGACAAGAAGCGGAAGGACTGTGGAAGTCCCTGGAGCATTCAGATGCATACTTTTTGGTGCAACAGCAAGCGTTGGAGGATTTTAGCGCCAAACAGGACAAAGCTAATCAGCTTGCTAAGCTTATTGCCAGCATGGTGGATACCCAGGATAATGTTTCTTGAGCTCTTCTGAAGTTGTTTCAGTTATGCCCTTGTTTTACTGTCGCGTTTATTTGCACTGGTGGCCAATTTTGACGACCAAGTGTATGTAATATGCTGCTTTGTTCCCTATATTTGCACTGGTGGCGAACTTTGATGCCCAGTGGATGTAATATGTGTAATAGCGGTAATAGGCTAGCCTTAATTGCTTGCTTATTCATTTCCTTATTGTCTTGTTTAGTTGTTTGCTTGTAGTCACTGCAGTTCTTTTTCTGTGTTTTTCTAGTGGCCACAATAGCCTATTTTTGGTAACTAGGCCAAAATAATCATGGCAACACACAGACTGTTGTAACAATGGGCCTCCTGCAGGCCGTATGATCCATGGGCCTTCGTTCGGCCGTAGGACCATTGGCCTTCTATACGGGCCGTAGGATCCATCGGCCTTCTATACGGGCCTTAGGGATCAATGGGCCTTCTATGGGCCGTAGGGTCCATGGGCCTTCTAAGGCCGTACTATCCATGGGCCTCATATGGGCTATAGGATCCATGGGCCTTCTACGGGGCGTATCATCATTTCCCCAATCATGGGCCGTACTATTCATTGACCATAACGGGACGTTAATAGGCCATATTTGATAACTCTATGAAAACAGCCCAACGGGTTTTTTGACATGAAAACGGCCCAACGTATTAACGATCTCCAAACGGGCCGACTGTAACGACGGGCTGAATTTGGCCCACAAGCAGAAAATGACAGTAACGGGCCGTATGTAACCGAATGCTACAAATGAGCCCAAGAATCAATGGGCCCTGAGAAGGCCGAAAGATAACTTGGGCTGGAAACGGGCCAATGGAATAACGGGCCGTTAATGGGTATAAAGTGATACATTGTTCATTACGGGCCAGTGTCACCACGGGCCGTTAATGGGCCAAGAGTTACAAAGGTCCTCATATGGGCTGAAAGAAGTCATGGGTCACACATGGGCCGGAAGTTAAAATGGGCTGAATCATATTGGACGGTCCAGATGATGCTACTGGGCCTAATTCGGATAGGGCGTAACGGGCCCTTGGTTAGTGGGCTGTAAATGGGCTATAAGCGAACAGGCCGTTAACAGGCTTTCCGTGGGCCGACCCGCCACCTTTTGACCAAGTCAAATGGGCCGGCCTTTTCACTGGAATGGGCCTCTGTTGGGCCGTGCCACGTGTCGCCTTATCATAGGGGCCTTCGGTCCAATGAGCGGATGGCATCTGTCCCAACGGTGAGCCGACCCGTGTTTTCTCCAGCCAATGATGATTTTACACATGGAAAATCCCCATTGGTCGGGGCTGTTAACGGGTTATCGGATCCAAAACCCGACCCGATAGCTTAACGGCGTTCCGTTACGGTGGATGACACGTGTCGGTCACCCTTGACGAAAGCAGTTCTGTGATGCGCGATTTATCGTCATGGAAGTGGACACTTCCGTGATGATAATTTTGGTAATGTCATGGAACACTTCTACGACAACACAGGTATGACTATCTTGATTCTGTCATAAATTTGTCATGGATGTACATGCATGACAAAAAACGCGACCTACTGTGACAAACACGTATCATCACAGAAGTGTATTTTTTTGTAGTGACATCGAAAGATCTACTAGTAAAAAGGTTCATGCGATAGAAGAAATTAATGTTTTGAGTGGAAAGATGGATGAACTTATGAAATTTTTTGCTACTAAGAGTGCTCCTATTGATCCTAATTATATGCCTTTGTCTACTTTGATTGGGAATAATAATGAATCTATGGATGTGAATTTTGTTGGTAGGAAATTTTTTGGTAACAACGCGTATAGAGCAAACTTTAATCCTAGGCCGTTTCCTAGTAATTCCTCTAATAATTATGGTAATTCCTACAAAAATTCTTATGGAAATTTTAACAAGATGCCCTCTGATTTTGAGAATAGTGTTAAATAATTTATGATCTCTCAAAAGAGTTTCAATGCTTTGTTTGAAGAAAATTTGCTTAAAGTTGATGAATTGGCTAGGAACGTGGATAGAATTTCTCTTGATGTTGATTCTTTGAAACTTAGATCTATTCCACCTAAGCATGATATCAATGAGTCTCTCGAAGCCATGAGAATTTCCATTGGTGAGTGCAAATAAAGAACCGCTAGGATGCGTGCTAAGAAAGATTGCTTTATAAAAGTGTGTTCTTCTAGTTTCCATGAAAATAATGATGAAGATCTAAATGTTATTGATGTGTATCCTATTAAATCTTTGTTTTGCAATATGAATCTTGATAATGATGGGACTGGAGATGTGTCAACTTTAGTTGAAAGGCGTCCCAATGATTCGGAGTTTTTAGATCTTGATGCTAAATTTGGTAAAAGTGGGATTGGAGAGGTCAAAACTTTACATAGTACTGAACCCACTATTATGGATTTCAAGGAATTTAAGTATGATAATTGCTCTTTAATAGATTGTGTTTCCTTGTTGCAATCCGTGTTGAATTCTCCTCATGCTTATAGTCAAAATAAAGCTTTTCCAAACATATCGTCGATGCTTTGATGCAATCTTGTGAAGAAAAACTTGAATTGGAAGTTTCTATCCCTAGAAAACTTTATGATGAGTGGCAACCTACTATTAAAATTAAAATTAAAGATCATGAATGTTATGCTTTGTGTGATTTGGGTGCTAGTGTTTCCATGATTCCAAAAACTTTATGTGATGTGCTAGGTTTCCGTGAATTTGATGATTGCTCTTTAAACTTGCACCTTGCGGATTCCACTATTAAGAAACCTATGGGAAGGATTAGTGATGTTCTTGAAATAGTAATTTTGTGCCCGTAGATTTCATTGTTCTTGATATAGATTGCAATCTTTCATGTCCTATTATTCTTGGTAGACCTTTCCTTAGACCGATTGGTGCAATTATTGATATGAAGGAAGGGAATATTAAATTCCAATTTCCATTAAGGAAAGGCATGGAACACTTCCCTAGAAATAAAGTAAAAATACCTTATGAATCCATTATGCAGGCTACTTATGAATTGAATACCAAAGATGGCAATACGTAGATCTATCCTCGCTTTTATGCCTAGCTAGGGGCGTTAAATGATAGCGCTTGTTGGGAGGCAACCCAATTTTATTTTTATTTCTTGATTTTTGCTTCTGTTTAGTAATAAATAAATCATCTAGCTTCTTTTTAGATGTGGTTTTATGTTTTAATTAGTGTTTGTGCCAAGTAGAACCTTTGGGAAGACTTGGGTGAAGTTTTTATGATCTTGCTGTAAAAAACAGAAACTTTAGCGCTCACAAGATTAGCTGCCATTTTTTACTGGAGAGCGATATTTAGTTGATTCTTTTTGAATATTATTAATAGACAAATTCCTCACGTCCACCAATTTAGTTTAGAGTTTTTGGAGTTCCAGAAGTATTAGAAATCTACATATTGCTACAGACTGTTCTGTTTTTGACAGATTCTGTTTTTCGTGTGTTGTTTGCTTATTTTGATGCATCTATG
>NC_041381.1:183018964-183045539 GCF_002162155.2 Triticum dicoccoides
GTATGAACCATAGAGAAGTTGGAATACATTAGGTTTATAAATAAATAATGAGTTCATTACAGTACATTATGTGGTGGTTTTTCTTTCTTGCACTAACGGAGCTCATGAGATTTCTTGTTAAGTTTTTTGTTGTGAAGTTTTTAAGTTTTGGGTAAAGATTTGATGGATTATGGAATAAGGAGTGGCAAGATCCTAAGCTTGGTGATGCCCATGGCACCCCAAGACATTGAAGTACAACCAAAAGCCTAATCTTGGGGATGCCCCGGAAGGCATCCCCTCTTTCGTCTTCGTCTATCGGTAACTTTATTTGGAGCTATATTTTTATTCACCACATGATATGTGTTTTGCTTGGAGCGTCTTGTATCATATGCGTCTTTGCTTTTTAGTTTACCACAATCATCCTTGATGTACACACCTTTTGGGAGAGACACACATGAATCGGAATTTATTAGAACACTCTATGTGCTTCACTTATATCTTTTAAGCTAGATAGTTTTGCTCTATGTGCTTCACTTATACTTTTTAGAGCACGACGGTGGTTTTATTTTGTAGAAACTGTTGATCTCTCATGCTTCACTTATATTATTTTGAGATTCTTATAGAACAGCATGGTATTTGCTATGGTTATAAATTTGGTCCTAGAATGATGGGCATCCAAGTTGGGTATAATAAAAACTATCATAGAAAGTGAATTGGATGCTATGATCAATTTGATGCTTGATAATTGTTCTGCGATATGAGGATGGTGATATTAGAGTCATGCTAGTGGAGTAATTATGAATTTGAGGAATACTTGTGTTGAAGTTTGTGATTCCCGTAGCATGCACGTATGGTGAACCGCTTTGTGATGAAGTCGGAGCATAATTTATTTATTGATTGTCTTCCTTATGAGTGGCGGTCGGGGACGAGCGATGGTCTTTTACTACCAATCTATCACCCTAGGAGCATGCGCGTAGTACTTCATTTTCAATGACTTGTAGATTTTTGCAATAAGTACATGAGTTCTTTATGACTAATTTTGAGTCCAGGATTATACGCACTCTCACCCTTCCACCATTGCTAGCCTCTCTTGTGCCGCGCAACTTTCGCCGGTACCATATACCCACCATATACCTTCCTCAAAACAGCCACCATATCTACCTATTATGGCATTTCCATAGCCATTCCGAGATATATTGCCGTGCAACTTTCCACCGTTCCATTTATTATGACACGCATCATCATTGTCATATTGCTTTTGCATGATCATGTAGTTGGCATCGTATTTGTGGCAAAGCCATCTTCATAATTTCTATACATGTCACTCTTGATTCATTGCATATCCCGGTACACCGCCAGAGGCATTCATATAGATTCATATTTTGTTCTAAGTATTGAGTTGTAATCTTGAGTTGTAAGTGAATAAAAGTGTGATGATCTTCATTATTAGAGCATTGTCCCAAGTGAGGAAAGGATGATGGAGACTATGATTCCCCCACAAGTCGGGTTGGGACTTCGGACTTTATAAAAAAAGAGAAAAAAAGAAAAAAAAAGAAGAAAAAATGAGAGAAAAAGAGAGAAGGGACAATGTTACTATCATTTTTACCACACTTGTGCTTCAAAGTAGGACCATGATCTTCATGATAGAGAGTCTCCTATGTTGTCATTTTGATACACTAGTGGGAATTTTTCATTATAGAACTTGCCTTGTATATTCCAATGACGGGCTTCCTCAAAATGCCCTAGGTCTTCGTGAGCAAGCAAGTTGGATGCATACCCACTTAGTTTCTTTTGTTGAGCTTTCATACATTTATAGCTCTAGTGCATCTGTTGCATGGCAATCCCTACTCACTCACATTGATATCTACTAGCACATATGCCCGTGCGTTGCAACGGGAGAGATTATTAACATGTCCACCACAACAACACGGCATAACAATATCCAAATGGTGCCACCCAATGGCGGCAATAAGACAAAGGCTACCAGAAATGCCTATAAGACGTACATTAAAAACCATAACGTATGATATTTTTGGTACAATTTTTGTACAACTACTCTGTTATTTAAAAGGCCTCATTTCAAATCCTACATACCAAGGCATTATTCAGAAGTTGGAGCAATTTTTCGGAATGTGCATAGAGTCATGAAGAAATCTTGCTAAATGTGTTTTAGCCCATCTCACCTCCCAAATCGACTCTCATGTCATGCCCTCCTACCTCGTATTTTTTCATTGTGTTATTAGTCCACATGGTTGTGTCATTGCTATCTGTCCTGCAAGAATCTATGCCGTGACCCCTCACCTCATTGGATATTTAATTCCTGGTATTAATTTCTCTTTCCTTTTATGCCCATCGGATGAATGAGACACACACTTCATCCTTTTTGTTCTTATTCTTGAGGCGCCTTGTTTGTCTTCAAGTTCAAGACAACTCGTGCATGCATATAAATCTGTAAAATTTGGTATAAAAGCCAAGGTGGTCCTATTTAATCAGGTAGCGAACCGATTGATCATTTTCTCTCTCTTGCGAAGCAGGCCCAGTTTGAGTCAGCACACATTTTTTTAAGGCAGACCTGCCATCAATTAGTACGGTGTATCAGGTAAAAATATCATCAACCCCCAAAAATATAAAAAGGTCATCATATCAAGTTTCCTCACTTTCTCAAAAGAAAAGAAAATCAGGTTTCTTCACATGGCAATTCAAAATAGCAAGTTTGTGCATATGCATGATTTTTTGTAAGAATCTACCTGTACACGTAATTTTAAGGATCCTACACGTAGACATTGTTTTGCCTCACACGCGCACTGAGGACCTAGCCTACATAACTTTGTCAAAAGTAATGTATAAATAGAAAATGACAATTTAGAGGAGACAACTGGATAAGTTGATGGAGAGGATTTGTCTGTTTGTCGGGGTTGCAAGTTCGACACCTGCGCGAGCAACAATTCTTTTTGGCTTGCTAGAGGTTGAGCTAGCAGCAGCTCAAACATGAGCCGGCCGGC
Source organism: Triticum dicoccoides (assembly GCF_002162155.2). Lineage (NCBI taxonomy): Eukaryota > Viridiplantae > Streptophyta > Magnoliopsida > Poales > Poaceae > Triticum > Triticum dicoccoides. Next base: position 183,021,946 of record NC_041381.1, read on the forward strand.
TGGCCGTTTCGCTCTGTTTTTTCGTTATTTTCCACGTATGTATTAGTTTCCAACTAAAACATAGCATACGTAGGTTGAGCCAACAACAGTTCAAACATGGGCCGGCCGGCGGGCCGTTTCACTTAGTTTTTTTTTCCTTTTTTGCACGTACATCTCAGTTTCCAATTAAAACATAGCACATGTAAAAATATCTAAAACGGGATGAAACAAAGCAGGACCAAACCAAGAATACCTATCCCCTTTAATAGTAGGTATAGATTAATGGGCATCTCCATAGCCCGTTGATACGCCTAGTTGATGTGAGACTATCTTCTCCCTTTTTGTCTTCTCCACAACCACCATTTTATTCCTCATATAGTGCTATGTCCATGGCTCATGCTCATGTATTGCGTGAAAGTTGAAAAAGTTTGAGAATAATAGAGTATGAAACAATTTCTTGGCTTGTCATCGAGGTTGTGCATGATTAAATACTTTGTGTGATGAAGATAGAGCATAGCGAGACTATATGATTTTGTAGGGATAACTTTCTTTAGCCATGTTATTTTGAGAAGACATGATTGCTTTGTTAGTATGCTTGAAGTATTATTGTTTCTATGTCAATATGAACTTTTATTTTGAATCATTTGGATCTGAACATTCATGCCACAATAAAAGAAAATTACATTGAGAAATATGCTAGGTAGCATTCCACATCAAAAATTCTATTTTTTTCATTTACCTACTCGAGGACGAGCAGGAATTAAGCTTGGGGATGCTTGATACGTCTCCAATGTATCTATAATTTTTGATTGTTCCATGCTATTATATTACCCGTTTTGGATGTTTATGGGGGCTTTACTTTACACTTTTCTATCATTTTTGGGACTAACCTACTAACCGGAGGCCCAGCCTGAATTGCTGTTTTTTTGCCTATTTTAGTGTTTCGAAGAAAAGGAATATCAAACGGAGTCCAAATGGGATGAAACCTTCGAGAGTGATCTTTTCGAAACAAATGCAAATCAGGAGACTTGGAGTGGACGTCATGAAGCGAATGAGGCGGCCACGAGGGTGCCCGGTGCGCCCTAAGGGGGTGGGCGCCTCCCCAACCCTCGTGGGCCCCTTGTGGCTCAACTGACCTACTTCTTCCTTCTATATATATCCACGTACCCTGAAAACATCCAGGAGCACCACGAAAACCTATTCCACCACCGCAACCTTCTGTATCCGCGAGATCCCATCTTGGAGCCTTTGCCGGCACTCTGCCGGAGGGGGAATCGACCACGGAGGTCCTCGACATCATCTCCAAGGCCCCTCCAACAAGTTGTGAGTAGTTTACCACAGACCTTCGGGTCCATACTTATTAGCTAGATGGCTTATTCTCTCTCTTTGAATCTCAATACAAAGTTCTCCTCAATCTTCTTGGAGATCTATTCGATGTAACTCTTTTTGCGGTGTGTTTGTCGAGATCTGATGAATTGTGGGTTTATGATCAAGTTTATCTATGAGAAATATTTGAATCTCCTCTGAATTATTTTATGTATGATTGGTTATCTTTGCAAGTCTGTTCGAATTATCAGTTTGGTTTGGCCTACTAGATTGATCTTTCTTGCAATGGGAGAAGTGCTTAGCTTTGGGTTCAGTCTTGCGATGTCCTTTCCCAGTGACAGCAGGGGCAGCAAGGCACGTATTGTATTGTTGCCATCGATTATAAAAAGATGGAGTTATATCATATTTCATGAGTTTATCCCTCTACATCATGTTATCTTTCTTAATGCGTTACTCTGTTCTTCATGAACTTAATAATCTAGATGCAGGCAGGAGTCGGTCGATGCGTGGAGTAATAGTAGTAGGTGCATGAAGGGATTGACAACCCCTTTATCGCGTTGGTTGCGAGGTTCTTGTTTGTTTGTGTAGGTGCGTGGGACTTTTGAGGAGCCTCCTACTGGATTGATAGCTTGGTTCTCAAAAACTGAGGGAAATACTTACGCTACTTTGTTGCATCACCCTTTCCTCTTCAAGGGAAAACCAACGCAGTGCTCAAGAGGTAGCAACAACAACCAGCAATCTTCAGGTGAGCATGCAGGAGTGCAGCCGGAGGTGAGGCGCAGTAGTTGACACCCATAGGTTGACATGAGCGTGCAGCAACCCTGCCGAGGTGGGCCACATCAAAGACTGCCACATGAGCGCACAACGACTCGGCTGAGGTGGGCTACATCAGAGACTGCCACGTGAGCGCGCGGTGACCCGACCGAAGCTGTCTGATGGCGTTGGTAAGGGCAGCTCTCGGAGGCAGCCATGCGGTTCGACCTAGCGGGGCCGGGTTACACGGGGTCCCGACGAGGCGAGGCGCGGCGAGTGACCTGGTAAAGGCGGCTCGGAGAGGTGAAAGCGAGGCCGCTCGGTCAAGGGCGACTCAGCGCAGCCCCTAGCAGAGGATGGAAGCGACGTGGCAGGTTTTCAGCTGCGGCGGCTTAGCGCGTAGCGGCGGCGGCGGCTCAACGTGAGACAGCGGCTCTCTGGCGGTGGTTCAGCACAGGGCAGATGAGGACCAACATGGAGAGGTGCTATGTCGGCTTAAGCAAACGTCGACTTGTAGCCTTAGAGACAGCAGCGGCAGGTGACGGCTCAGAATGTCCGCGGCGGCCCGACCTGCGGAGGCATGCTCGGTGGTGTCTCAGAGGCCTGGTCGTAATCAGTTTGACTCCCCTTTTAGTTTTTCCTTTTCTTGAGTGTTTCTTTAGTTTCGACTTGTACTAGTAGCACTTGATATCTTCTTTTCACGTACATAGCAAGTGGGGATCAAACTCAGTAGCTTGCCCCTGATGAGTACTAGTACTACTTGATAATTTGGTATGGGCTAGCTGACTAGCTCAGTCTCCACGCGGATGGTTTGATGATTCTGATGGATATAATGTGTGCGCTGCAGCGGCGTTGCTTTTGATTGTCCAGCAGCCATCACCATCTAACTTGTGAACAATAATCATATATGATTTCCTCGGGAGCAGCAAACTCCAACTCGGTGGAATGGCTGGAGCTCGGACGCATTGGAACTCTTGTCGGACTCAGCGTCTTTGACTCGCGTATAGACGTGCAATCCTATTTGTTTTTTCTTGAACTTCAACTTGCCCTGCCACCTAAAAATATTAATCACTAATCATCGAACGATGAACTTGTCGGCTCTGCACGGGTTGTCTTATGCCAGATTATCACACGCGATTTTTTTGCGCCAGTTCTTCTTCATCCGTGTGATCGCAAGCCTCTCGATTCTGAGATAGATCCCTCCAAGAACTCAACACCATCGCACGCCTACCCCATGGTGGGCGCCAACTGTCGTGGAATTGTCACGGCAAATGTCCTAGTGTGAGGACTTAGTTGTGAGGCCAACGCATCTATGTTGTAGCTTGAGAGGGGTTGGTCGGGACGAGAGACGCGGGATGGATCAACACACAAGACAAGGATTTAGACAGCTTTGTGTTGGAAATATGCCCTAGAGGCAATAATAAAATGGTTATTATTATATTTTCTTGTTCATGATAATTGTCTATTGTTCATGCTATAATCGTATTAACTCGAAACCGTAATACATGTGTGAATACATAGACCACAACATGTCCCTAGTGAGCCTCTAGTTGACTAGCTCATTGATCAATAGATGGTTATGGTTTCCTGACCATGGACATTGGATGTCATTGATAACGGGATCACATCATTAGGAGAATGATGTGATGGACAAGACCCAGTCCTAAGCATAGCACAAGATCGTGTAGTTCGTTTGCTAAAAGCTTTTCTAATGTCAAGTATCATTTGCTTAGACCATGAGATTGTTCAACTCCCGGATACCGTAGGAATGCTTTGGGTGTGCCAAACGTCACAACGTAACTCGGTGGCTATAAAGGTGCACTACGGGTATCTCCGAAAGTGTCTGTTGGGTTGGCACGAATCGAGACTGTGATTTGTCACTCCGTGTGAAGGAGAGGTATCTCTGGGCCCACTCGGTAATGCATCATCATAATGAGCTCAATGTGACTAAGTAGTTAGTCATGGGATCATGCATTATGGAACGAGTAAAGTGACTTGCCGGTAATGAGATTGAACAAGGTATTGGGATAGCGACGATCAAATCTCGGGCAAGTAACGTACCGATTGACAAAGGGAATTGTATACGGGATTGCTTGAATCCTTGACATCGTGGTTCATCCGATGAGATCATCATAGAACATGTGGGATCCAACATGGGTATCCAGATCCTACTGTTGGTTATTGGCCAGAGAGCTGTCTCGGTCATGTCTGCATGATTCCCGAACCCGTAGGGTCTACACACTTAAGGTTCGGTTATGCTATAGTTGTTATGGGAATTAGTGTGCAGTTACCGAATGTTGTTAGGAGTCCCGGATGAGATCTCGGATGTCACAAGGAGTTCCGGAATGGTCCGAGGTAAAGATTTATATATGGGAAGTCCTATTTTGGCCACCGGAAAATGTTCGGGATTTTTCGGTATTGTACCGGGAAGGTTCTAGAAGGTTCCGGAGTGGGGCCCACCTGCATGGGGGGACCCACATGAACGTGGGTAGTGGGGGCAAGGCCCCACAACCCTGGTCAAGGTGCACCAGGATCCCCCCTTAGAAGGAATAAGATCATATCCCGAAGGGATAAGATCAAGATCCCTAAAAAAGGGGATAACAATCGGTGGGTAAGGAAATGATGAGATTTCTTTCCTCCCACCTTTGCCAACGCCCCAATGGACTTGGAGGGAAAGAAACCAGCCCCCTCCGCCCCTATATATAGTGGGGAGGCGCATGGGAGCTTCACCCTTCCCCTGGCGCAGCCCTCTCCCTCCCCAACACCTCCTCCTCCGTAGTAGTGCTTGGCGAAGCTCTGCTGGAGAACTGCAAGCTCCACCACCACGCCATCATGCTGCCGGAGCTCTCCCTCAACTTCTCCTCTCCCCTTGCTGGATGAAGAAGGAGGAGACAATCCCGGGCTGTACGCGTGTTGAACGCGGAGGCACCATTGTTCGGTGCTTAGATCGGATTCGGCCGCGATCTGAATCGCTTAGTGAACGACTCCACCGACCGCGTTCTTGCAACGCTTCCGCATCGCGATCTTCAAAGGTATGAAGATGCTCACCCTCTCCCTCTCTTGTTTGTAGAATCTCCATAGATTGATCTTGGTGATGCGTAGAAAATTTTGAATTTCTACTACATTCCCCAACAGTGGCATCATGAGTTGGGTCTATTGCGTAGATTCTATGCACGAGTAGAACACAAGTAGTTGTGGGCGTTGGTTTGTTCAATATGCTTACTGTTACTAGTCTTATCTTGATTTGGCGGCATCGTGGGATGAAGCGGCCCAGACCTACCTTACACGTACGCTTACGTGAGACAGGTTCCACCGACTGACATGCACTAGTTGCATAAGGTGGCTAGCGGGTGCCAGTCTCTCCCACTTTAGTCGGATTAGATTCGATGAAAAGGGTCCTTATGAAGGGTAAATAGCAATTGGCATATCACCGTTGTGTCTTTGCGTAGGTAAGAAACGTTCTTGCTAGAAACCCGTAGCAGCCACGTAAAACATGCAACAACAATTAGAGGACGTCTAACTTGTTTTTGCAGGGTATGCTATCTGATGTGATATGGCCCAAAAGAATGTGATGAATGATATATGTGATGTATGAGATTGATCATGTTCTTGTAATAGGAATCATGACTTGCATGTCGATGAGTATGACAACCGGCAGGAGCCATAGGAGTTGTCTTAATTTATTGTATGACCTGCGTGTCATTGAAAACGCCATGTAATTACTTTACTTTATTGCTAACCGTTATCCATAGTAGTAGAAGTAATAGTTGGCGAGACAACTTCATGAAGATATGATGATGGAGATCATGGTGTCATGCCGGTGACGAAGATGATCATGTCGTGCCTCAAGATGGAGATCAAAGGCGCAAGATGATATTGGCCATATCATGTCACTTTATGATTTGCATGTGATGTTTGTCATGTTTACATCTTATTTGCTTAGAACGACGGTAGCATAAATAAGATGACCCTCATTAAAATTTCAAGAAAGTGTTCCCCCTAACTGTGCACCGTTGCGAAAGTTCGTTGTTTCGAAGCACCACGTGATGATCGGGTGTTATAGATTATAACGTTCACATACAACGGGTGTAAGCCATATTTACACACGCAAAACACTTAGGTTGACTTGACGAGCCTAGCATGTACAGACATGGCCTCAGACCACAAGAGACCGAAAGGTCGAACATGAGTCGTATAGTAGATACGATCAACATGGAGATGTTCACCGATGATGACTAATCCATCTCACGTGATGATCGGACATGGCCTAGTTGACTCGGATCATGTATCACTTAGATGACTAGAGGGATGTCTATCTAAGTGGGAGTTCATTAAATAATCAAATGAACTTAATTATCATGAACATAGTCAAAAGGTCTTTGCAAATTATGTCGTAGCTTACGCTTTAGTTCTACTGTTTAAGATATGTTCCTAGAGAAAATTTAGTTGAAAGTTGACAGTAGCAATTATGCAGACTGGGTCCGTATACTTAGGATTGTCCTCATTGCTGCACAGAAGGCTTATGTCCTTAATGCACCGCTCGGTGTGCTGAACCTTGAGCGTCGTTTGTGGATGTTGCGAACATCTGACATACACGTTTTGATGACTACGTGATAGTTCAGTGTGTAATGTTAAACGATTTAGAATTGAGGCACCAAAGACATTTTTTGAAACATCGCAAAACATATGAGATGCTCCAAGAGCTGAAATTGGGATTTCAGGCTCGTGCCCACGTCAAGAGGTATGAGACCTCTGAACAAGTTTCTTAACCTGCAAACTAAGGGAGAAAAACTCAATCATTGAGCATGTGCTCAGATTGTCTGTGTACTACAATCACTTGAATTGAGTGGGAGTTAATCTTGCTTAAGAGATAGTGATGGTTCTCCATAGTCACTACCACCAAGCTATTAGAGCTTCGTGATGAACTATAACATATCAGGGATAGACATGATGATCCTTGAGCAATTCGCGATGTTTGACACCGCGAAAGTAGAAATCGAGTAGGAGCATCAATTGTTGATGGTTAGTAAAACCACTAGTTTCAAGAAAGGGCAAGGGCAAGAAGGGATACTTCATGAAACGGCAAATCAGTTGCTGCTCTAGTGAAGAAACCCAAGGTTGAACCCAAACCTGAGACTAAGTGCTTCTGGAATGAGGGAACGATCACCGAAGCAGAACTACCCTAGATACTTGGTAGATGAGAAGGCTAGCAAGGTCAACAGAAGTATATTGGATATACATTATATTAATGTGTACTTTACTAGTACTCCAAGTAGCACCAGGGTATTAGATAACGGTTCGGTTGCTAAGTGTTAGTAACTCGAAATAAAAGAGCTACGGAATAAACAGAGACTAGCTAAAGGTGAGATGACGATGTGTGTTGGAAGTGTTTCCAAGGTTGATGTGATCAAGCTTCGCCTGCTCCCTCTACCATCGAGATTGGTGTTAAACCTAAATAATTGTTATTTGTTGTTTGCGTTGAGCATAAACATGATTGGATTATGTTTATCGCAATACGGTTATTCATTTAAGGAGAATAATGGTTACTCTGTTTATTTGAATAATACCTTCAACGGTCTTGCACCTAAAATGAATGGTTTATTGAATCTCGGTTGTAGTGAAACACATGTTCGTGCCAAAAGATATAAGATAGTAATGATAGTACCATATACTTGTGGCACTGCCACTTAAGTCATATTGGTATAAAACACATGAAAAAGCTCCATATTGATGGATCTTTGGACTCACTCGTTTTTCAAAAGATTGAGACATGCGAACCACGTCTATTGGTATATACGCATGAAGAAACTCCATGCAGATCGATCGTTTGGACTCACTTGTTTTTGAATCACTTGAGACATGCAAATCATACCACATGGGCAAGATGACTGAAAGGCCTCGTTTTCAGTAAGATGGAACAAGAGAGCAACTTGTTGGAAGTAATACATTTGATGTGTGCAATCCAATGAGTGTTGAGGCACGCAGTGAATATCATTATGCTCTTACTTCATAGATGATTTGAGTAGATTCTTAGTATATTTACTTGATGAAACACAAATCTGAATTATTGAAAGGTTCAAGTAATTTCAGAGTGAAGTTGAAGATCGTCGTGACAAGAGGATAACATGTCTATGATATGATCATAGAGATAAATATCTGAGTTACGAGTTTGGCACACAATTAAGACATTGTGGAAATTGTTTCACAACTAATACCGCATGGAACACCATAGTGTGATGGTGTGTTCGAACATCGTAACTGCACCCTATTGGATATGGTGCATACCATGATGTCTCTTATCGAATTAACACTATCGTTTATGGGTTAGGCATTAGACACAACCATATTCACTTTAATAGGGCACCACACAATTCCATTAAGATGACACCATATGAACTATGGTTTAGAGAAACCTAAGCTGTCATTTCTTATAAAGTTTGGGGCTGCGACGCTTATGTGAAAAAGTTTCAGGCTGATAAGCTCGAACCCAAAGCGGATAAATGCATCTTCATAGGACACCCAAAAATAGTTGGGTATACCTCCTGTCTCAGATCCGGAAGCAAAAGGGATTGTTTCTAGAATCAGGTCCTTTCTCGAGGAAAAGTTTCTCTCGAAAGAATTGAGTGGGAGGATGGTGGAGACTTGATGAGGTTATTGAACCGTCACTTCAACTAGTGTGTAGCAGGGCACATGAAGTTTTTCTTGTGGCACCTACACCTGTTGAAGTGGAAGCTGATGATAGTGATCATGAAACTTTGGATCAAGTCACTACCAAAACTCGTAGGTCGACAAGGACACATACTACTTCAGAGTGGTGCAGTAATCCTGTCTTGAAGGTCATGTTGCTAGACAACAATGAACCTACTAGCTATGGAGAAGCGATGGTGGGCCTGGATTCCGACGAATGGCTTGAGGCCATAAAATCCGAGAGAGGATCCATGTATGAAACCAAAGTATAGACTTTGGAAGAACTACTTGATGGTCGTAAGGCTGTTGGGTACAGATGGATTTTAAAAGGAAGACGAACAATGATGGTAAGTATCACCATTAAGAAAGCTCGACTTGTCATTAAGATGTTTTCCGACAAGTTCAAGGAGTTGACTATGATGAGACTTTCTCACTCGTAGCGATGCTAAGAGTCTGTTGAAATTATATTAGCAGTTCCTGCATTATTTATGAAATCTTGTAGATAGGATGTCAAAACATTGTTTCCTCAACTATTTTCTTGAGGAAAGGTTGTATGTGATACAACCAGAAGGTTTTGTCAATCCTAAAAGATGCTAACAAGTATGCAAAGCTCCAGCAATCCTTCTAAGGACTGGAGTAAGCATCTCGGAATTGGAATATATGCTTTGATGAGATGATCAAAGATTTTGGTTTTATACAAAGTTTATTGGAAACTTGTATTTCCAAAGAAGTGAGTGGGAGCACTATAGCATTTCTGATGAGTATATGTTGTTGACATATTGTTGATCGGAAATGATGTAGAATTTCTGGAAAGCATATAGGGTTATTTGAAAAGTGTTTTTCAATGGAAAACCTAGATTAAGATGCTTGAACATTGAGCATCAAGATCTATAAGGATAGATGAAAAATCGTTTGATAGTACTTTCAAATGAATACGCACCGTGACAAGATTTTGAAGGAGTTCAAAATAGATCGGCAAAGAAGGAGTTCATGGCTGTGTTATAAGGTGTGAGTATTGAGTTAGACTCAAGACCTGACCACGGCTGAAGAGAGAGAAAGGACGAAGGTCGTCCCCTATGCTTTAGATGTAGGCTCTACAGTATGCTATGCTGTGTACTACACCTGAAGTGTGCCTTGCCATGAGTCAGTCAAGGGGTACAAGAGTGATCTAGAAATGGATCACAGGACAGCGGTCAAAGTTATCCTTAGTGACTAGTGGACTAAGGAATTTTTCTCGATTATGGAGGTGGTAAAATAGTTTGTCGTAAAGGGTTACATCGATGCAAACTTTGACACTAATCTGGATGACTCTGAATAGTAAACCAGATTCATATAGTAGAACAGTTATTTGGAATAGTTCCAAGTAGTGCGTGGTAGCTGCATCTACAAGATGACGTAGAGATTTGTAAAGCACACATGGATCTGAAAGGTTCAGACCCATTGACTAATAACCTCTCTCACAAGCGAGATATGATCAAATCCCATGGGTGTTGGATTCATTACGATCACATAGTGATGTGAACTAGATTATTGACTCTAGTGCAAGTGGGAGACTGTTGGAAATATGCCCTAGAGGCAACAATAAAATGGCTATTATTATATTTCCTTGTTCATGATAATTGTCTATTGTTCATGCTATAATTGTATTAACTGGAAACCGTAATACATGTGTGAATACATAGACCACAACATGTCCCAAGTGAGCCTCTAGTTGACTAGCTCGTTGATCAAAAGATGGTTATGGTTTCCTGACCATGGACATTGGATGTCATTGATAACGGGATCACATCATTAGGAGAATGATGTGATGGACAAGACCCAATCCTAAGCATAGCACAAGATCGTGTAGTTCGTTTGCTAAAAGCTTTTCTAATGTCAAGTATCATTTACTTAGACCATGAGATTGTGCAACTCCCGGATACCGTAGGAATGCTTTGGGTGTGCCAAACATCACAATGTAACTGGGTGGCTATAAAGGTGCACTACGGGTATCTCCGAAAGTGTCTGTTGGGTTGGCACGAATCGAGACTGTGATTTGTCACTCCGTGTGACGGAGAGGTATCTCTAGGCCCACTCGGTAATGCATCATCATAATGAGCTCAATGTGACTAAGTAGTTAGTCATGGGATCATGCATTACGGAATGAGTAAAGTGACTTGCCGGGAACGAGATTGAACGAGGTAATGGGATACCGATGATCGAATCTCGGGCAAGTAACGTACCGATTGACAAAGGGACTTGTATATGGGATTGCTTGAATCCTTGACATCATGGTTCATCCGATGAGATCATCGTAGAACATGTGGGATAACATGGGTATCCAGATCTCGTTGTTGGTTATTGGCCAGAGAGTTGTCTCGGTCATGTCTGCATGATTCCTGAACCCGTAGGGTCTACACACTTAAGGTTCGGTGACGCTAGAGTTGTTATGGGAATTAGTGTGTAGTTACCGAATGTTGTTCGGAGTCTCGGATGAGATCCCGGACATCACGAGGAGTTCCGGCGGTAAATATTTATATATGGGAAGTCCTATTTTGGCCACCGGAAAATGTTCGGGATTTTTCGGTATTGTACTGGGAAGGTTCTAGAAGGTTCCAGAGTGGGGCCCACCTGCATGGGGGGACCCACATGAACGTGGGTAGTGGGGGAAAGGCCCCACACCCCTGGTCAAGGCGCACCAGGATCCCCCCTTAGAAGGAATAAGATCATATCCCAAAGGGATAAGATCAAGATCCCTAAAAAAGGGGGATAACAATCGGTGGGGAAGGAAATGATGGGATTTCTTTCCTCCCACCTTTGCCAACGCCCCAATGGACTTGGAGGGCAAGAAACCAGCCCCCTCCGCCCCTATATATAGTGGGGAGGCGCATGGGAGCTTCACCCTTCCCCTGGCGCAGCCCTCTCCCTCCCCAACACCTCCTCCTCCGTAGTAGTGCTTGGCGAAGCTCTGCCGGAGAACTGCAAGCTCCACCACCATGCCGTCGTGCTGCCGGAGCTCTCCCTCAACTTCTCCTCTCCCCTTGATGGATCAAGAAGGAGGAGACGTCCCCAGGCTGTATGTGTGTTGAACGCGGAGGCACCGTTGTTCGGTGCTTAGATCGGATTCGGCCGCGATCTGAATCACTTAGTGAACGACTCCACCGACCGTGTTCTTGCAACGCTTCCGCATCGCGATCTTCAAAGGTATGAAGATGCTCACCCTCTCCCTCTCTTGTTGCTAGAATCTCCGTAGATTGATCTTGGTGATGCGTAGAATATTTTGAATTTCTGCTACGTTCCCCAACAGTTTGGGCCCCGAGAAACATCGTCCAGTAATAGCCTTACATGCTGTTTGTGGCTAGATCTTATTATGCTCATCAGTGAGACGCCGCATAAGCCGGCTCCCCTTTAGTTGTGTCTAGCCCTAGAGATTGTTTCTTGTTCCCCCTCTTTGGGGAGCCGTGCCCCTCCTTATATAAGTTGAAGTGGCGGCTTACATGTGGAGTCCTAGTAGGATTAGAACTAGCTTATTCTCTATTACAATCCAGATACAAGTCCGGGTCTTGATTTTTTGTAAGGGAAATATTCCTCACGCCTTTCATCTGAAGCCGTCCCACCAGAGTATAAGCCGACCTGCTGGGCCTTGGGCCTTGTCGTCCGTCCGATCCACCCGCTGGGTCTCCAGTGAGTCGCCAAGATCCAGCCGGGTCTCGGATGAGTCGCCAAGTCCGGCCGGGTCATACCGCGGGGTACCCGATAGCGAGGCCTCAGACGGGAAAGAACGGGAGTAGTGGAAGGTGCGGCAGTGTAGTGCCAGGCGGAGGGGAGTACGAGGGCAACAACATGTAACTGAAGCTTACAAACAGTACAAAAAGCCCAAGGATTTGTTCATGAAATTTAGACAAGACCCAGATTGAACATGGCAATAAAATCTAACCCAACCACTCCTTTTTTCAATCACAAACAAATGGATCGGTCTGATCCATAAAATGAACATCTTGTGCAAAAAAAATTATTGGAGGATGACTACAAGTTGTTGTAAATAGAAGCCGAGCACGTTCAGAAGCCCATTTGTCCACCTGAAATCTCTTTACGAAAAACTTAAGCCTCATGGACAATAGTAACCTCGCATTCAATAGGATGAATGTGACAAAGCTTCTGTTTGTCTGGTTGGATGCATATCCATCCATCGTTGTTGTCCTCAAACGAATGTCATGAGAACTGAGAAAATCCTGGTGCTTATTACGCCACCGATTGGTTATATGTTTTGCTCCATGTGGTTGTGCCTAAGTAGACATGAAGATTGAAAACAATTAATGTCTGAAAAAAGAGTATGTCGAAAGAGCAACAGCTGAACGGTTAATTCTAGTACAATACATACGGGCTTTCAATGTGCATGAAATTATCATGTTTATATATAAATTCTCCAGAGATCGAAAGCATCACAACAAGCCAATAATTATGTTCAGATCAAAACTAAACATTCTGATATATAAGATCTTGACACAATCCAGCAGCATTGATAGGCTATCCATGGACGAACTCTTCATTGAGCATATAACATAATATTAGTACCCAAAGTGTACTCCAAGATGATATAAAACTTATGCGCACAAATGAAAAATGCAGCTTAAGATTACAAATGTAGATGATAATATACGGTACCTGAAAAAGTGAGGAGCCAAACACGAACTTCATGTGATCATTAGACGAATCATGAATTACACCCAAGGTCTCCAGTTTTGGTGCAAAGATGACAGTTATTTGTGAAGGTTTATACCAATCATCAAGGAGCAACCTTTGAAGTGAAGGGGCATCTTCGATGATGAGTTGTTGTCCTTCAAAACAAATTCCAATCCTTTTAAGGTGAGGCAACTTTATTTGGAGACAACTGATAGGGATTTCTATTCCCAAAACAATCAGCAAGCGCTCCAGGGCAGGGCAACTGGAGTGGATGATGATGTGCAGTGAGGCCTCCGACAGATAAACCACCACAAGCAAAAGTTTTTTTAGAAGTGGGAGTCGAAGCATTTGTACCAGATCGTGTGGTATATGGCACCGGGCGAAGGTGGCAGTGTGGAGAGAGGAGGAAAACCGCGAGATGGACAATGGTGGTGTGGGCACAAATTCTTGGTGTGTTCGTGGTATGAAAATTTCATGGTAATGGTAGAACTCAAACTGCTGGAGTTTTCCGAATTTAGGGGATGTCAACCAAGCGTCCACCATGCAGGGTATCGACAGCAGGTAGCGTGTCGGGATGCAGAGGCATTGATCAGGGCCCTGCTAGTGAGAGGAGATGATGGCTCTTAGGAGATCAAATTCAGGAAGGACAGAAATCTAACGACTTGAGAGGACTTGTGTGCAGTAGCAATCCTTGGTGGGGAGAAGCGAGATGATATCCTCGAGGATGACATCCGGGAGATCGCTGATGCGGTCCACCGGAGATTCTACCGGTTCCTCAGATCCGGGTGGGGGGACGGGGGCTCACTGAGGGAGTCCTGGATTAGGGGGTCCTCGGACAACCGGACTATATACTTTGGCTGGACTGTTGGACTATGAAGATACAAGATTGAAGACTTTGTCCCGTGTCCGGGTGGGACTCTCCTTTGCGTGGAAGGCAAGCTTGGAAATTCGGATATGTAGATTTCCTTCTCTGTAACTGACTCTATGTAACCCTAGCCCCCTCCGGTTTCTATATAAACCGGAGGGTTTAGTCCGTAGGACAAGAACAATCATAATCATAGGCTAGCTTCTAGGGTTTAGGCTCTATGATCTCGTGGTAGATCAACTCTTGTAATACTCATATCATCAAGATCAGTCAAGCAGGAAGTAGGGTATTACCTCCATCGAGAGGGCCCGAACCTGGGTAAGCATTGTGTCCCCCTCCTCCTGACAGGAGACACTTGGCCGAACTATGTCCGGTTTGAATGGGAAGCAGACGACGAATAAATTTGTCTCCCACCCACCACCCACTTGATAGCCATTTTTGATGACTTAACCGACATGCTTGATTTCGACTCCGAAGACATCAATGGTATGGACGACGATGCAGGAGAAGAACAGGAACCACCGCCCACAGGGCGCTGGACATCCACCTCATCATATGATATATATATATATATTTATATATATATATATATATATATATATATATATATATATATATATATATATATATATATGGTGGACACGCCCAAAGAAAGCAATGGCTACAAGGCAACAGAGGATAATCCCCTCGAGAAGCAATCTAAGCGCCGGCGGCGCCGCTCTAAGCCCCGCCATAGCAAAAATGGCGATACCGGCACAAGAGACAACAATACTCTGGATGGTGCCAAATACGAAAACAATCCCGCCCAGCCAAGCTACGAGCAAGCCGGACAGGAGGATGGACGAGTTAGCCCTGATAAATAGGCAATGGATGGAGATTCGGAGGACGACAATTACATGCCTCTCTTCGACGACGAGGTAAGCCTCAGTGACGAAGAATTCATCGTGCCTGAGGATCCCGTCGATCAGGAGCGCTCCAAGCGCCGGCTTATAGCCACTACAAAAAGTCTGAAGAAAAAGCAGCAGCAGCTTCAAGCTGATCAAGATCTGCTAATTAATAGATGGACCGAGGTCCTGGCAGCCGAGGAATACGGACTCGAGCACCCAACCAAAAGTTACCCAAAGCGTAGGTTGCTACCTCAACTCGAGGAGGAGGCATTAAAGCTTACACTACCAGCGCAGGATGCGGCTGACCGGACACCTCATGGCCGAGGCAAAGCGGCATATCAGCCCGAAGTCTAGCCCGCACCCCGTCGCCAGTCACGCAAAAACACGAAGGCTCGGGGCTACATGCATGACCTGCAAGACAAATTGGAAAACAAAGCAGGACAGTAAAGATCGATCAATGGATCATGGGGGCGCACCCCAACGCATGACGATGACCGTCATGCCGGATATACTAAAAACAAATCCGGCTGGGCCAAATACAACAGACCAGACTCATTTGAACTGCGTCATGATGTAGCCCGGCATAGAGGCACCGCACACCCCCTATGCTTCACTGACGAAGTAATGGATCATGAATTCCCAGAAGGGTTTAAGCCCGTAAATATTGAGCCCTACGATGGGACTACAGACCCAGCGGTATGGATAGAAGATTTCCTTCTCCACATTCACATGGCCCACGGGGATGATCTACACGCCATCAAGTACCTCCCACTAAAACTCAAGGAACCGGCTCGACATTGGCTGAATAGTTTGCCGGCAAACTCCATTGGAAGTTGGGAGAACCTGGCAGACGCATTCCTAGATAACTTCCAGGGCACTTATGTGCGACCACCGGATGCTGACGATTTAAGTCACATAACCCAACAGCCTGGAGAGTCAGCCAGGAAATTCTGGACTCGGTTCCTAACTAAAAAGAACCAAACTGTCGACTGTCCGGATGCCGAATCCCTAGCGGCCTTTAAGCATAACATCCGTGACGAGTGGTTTGCCCGACATCTCGACCAAGAAAAGCCGAAGTCCATGGCAGCCCACACGACACTCATGACCCACTTTTGTGCGGGCGAGGATAGCTGGTTGGCTCGTAGCAACAACACAGCAAGCAATCCTGGCACATCAGAAGCCAAAGATATCAACGGCAAGCACCAACGCAACAAAAACAAGCATCACAAAAATGATGATAACGCCAAACACACGACAGTTAATGCCGGATTCAGTGGCTCTAAATCCGGTCAGCGGAAAAAGCCATTCAAAAATAACAATTCGGGCCCATCCAGTCTGGACCGCATACTCGATCGTACATGCCAAATTCATGGTACCCCAGGAACACCAGCCAATCATACCAACAGAGAATACTGGGTGTTCAAACAAGCCGGCAGGTCAGGCGCCAAAAACAAGGAGAAGGGGTCTCAAAGCGATGACGACGACGAGGAGCCCCGATCACCAAACATAGGAGGGCAAAAGAAATTTACCCCGCAAATCAAAACGGTGAATATGATAAACGCCACCCACATTCCGGCGCTGGAACGGATGTGCACTCTTAGGGATGTCGACTTAACGGATCCAGTCGCCCCATGATATAAACTATGGCCAATCACTTTTGATCGTACGGATCGTCCGACCAATACCAATCAGGGCAATTCAGCCGCACTAGTCCTTGAACCAATAATTGATGGATTTCACCTCACGCAAGTCCTTATGGACGGAGGCAGCAACCTAAACTTGCTGTATCAGGACACAGTGCGCAAGATGGGTATTGATCTTTTGATGATCAAGCCCACTAAAACCAGGTTTAAAGGTGTTATACCAGGTGTGGAGGCCCATTGTACAGGCTCCATCACTCTGAAGGTAGTCTTCGGATCACCGGACAATTACCGTACCGAAGAGTTAACCTTCGACATCATCCCTTTTTGCAGTAATTATCATGCACTGCTCGGACGAACCGTGTTTGCTCGATTCAACGCGGTGCCACACTATGCCTACCGTAAGCTCAAGATGCCCGGTCTGCGTGGCGTCATAACTGTTAATGGCAAGACCGAACTCCACCTCTGTGCCGAAGAGTGTACCGCCGCCTTGACTATAGAAGCAACAAAAGGCATCTTTCAATCAAACCCCGAGTCAACGACCAAGCTCCCGGACACCGTCAAGGGAGTCCAAACTACTTCGCGGCAGGATAACCTGGCTTGTCCGGAGCTCAATTAAAACACTCCGGCAGTAAACGAAGGCACAACTAGGATAGGCCACACAATGCGGCTTAACCGCTCTGTGGCACATAAATATCTTTTTTGCACTTTCTTTGTAGGTCCACTTTTGCGTAGGCCAGGACTGGCGACATGGAAACAGCTCGAATGCCTAAGGGAATCCTTAGAGATGCCCCTCGATGACCATCCGATTACACTCCGGATCCGCACACAGCCTCCTCCCGCTTCATCTCAGCAGGTTCCGAAGTCATATTCCTTTTTTTATCACATTACTTGTATTTGTACGCATCGACGTGTTATTAAATTACAACATGTGGCCTTATATGACACTTATCTGCTATTGTTTCTTATTGACTCTCTCTGTCAAATGGCATCCGTACACCACGATATGCCTTAAATATGCCAGGGGCTTCATTGTACCCATAATAACGGCAATAAAGTCTGAACACCTTCAACAATCGTTCGGCACCCCGAACTTATAACATTATATGCATCAGCTCCGAATTATGTCTTGGGTCAATAGTTGGGTTTGCCCGGCTCCCATGTTTTGCCGCCTTACGTTTTGCTATATTGGCTAAGGAGGCACAGGGAGAACTACTGCGATTGTGTCCTGATTCTTCCGGACGAGCACCTCAGTAGAGAAAGCCGAAAAATATCTGTCATGATACGGAGAGAGCTGGTCAGCTGTTTGAGAGGTTGTAAAATCTTCAAGGATTTCTTCCGCATAATGCCATAACTAATGCAGCGTGTGATGGATTGGCTTTTCTTCTGATCATGTGCTTATAGATCCCCTCGTACGGTCTTCCAAACACTAGGGGCTGCGCCTACCTTCCTTTTGTCAAGCTCCTATGGCTAAGTGAGAGTGATAAAGCCCTATAGTCCGATTGCCTGGTTCGTTGTGCTGAACACCTCCTTCAAGGACCCAAAACTAGGATAAAGAGTGCTCAGGTTTATCCCGAACACCCCCGTACTTCCTACGTGGGGGTGGAAGCCGATGACTGGCCAACTCTCAGGATTAATATACAGCCGTGCAAGAGGAAAAACTTTCAAATAACAGGCAATAAATAATATAAATGACCTTGTTCAACATTACAAAGGAAACATGACTGTATTCATGGAAATATAATGTCCTTGGTGCATTGCTCCGCCGCAAGGCGGGATCCTTTTAGGACACTATCATAATATAATTTGGGCTTGCGGTGCTCCTTCCCCTCAGGTGGTCCCTCGGTCATCAGCTTTTCAGCATCCATCTTCCCCCAGTGCACCTTTGCGCGGGCGAAGGCCATTCGCGCACCCTCCATACAGACCGACCGCTTGATGACTTCGAGTCAAGGGCAGGCACTCACAAGCCGCTTCACGAGCACGAAGTAGCTGCTTGGAATTGGCTCGGCGGGCCATAGCCGGATAATTAAATCCTTAATGGCTAGTTCGGCTGCCTTATGCAGTTCGATCAGCTGCTTCAGCTGATCGGCAAATGGCACTGGATAATTCAACGCCAGATACTGCGACTAGAAGAGCTTCTCCGCATTGCTTCTTTCTTTGGCTCGGTAGAATTGGGCGGCATCAGATATACTGCATGGCAGCTCCGCAAATACCCCTGGAGAAATCCGAATTCAAATTAGTAAACATGGTTTTCTCCCTTCAAATACCCGCTTTACATAGAAAAAACCTCACCCGCCGCGATCTTCCTCGCCTCCTGGATTTCCTTAAGGGCACCGTGGGCTTCCCTCCGGGCATCACATGCGGCTTGGCGAGCTTGGGAGAGTTCGGAGTCTTTCTCCACTAAACTCTGCTCCAAGGTCTCGCATTTCTTCACGACATCTAGGAGCTCTCTCTCAGCTTCAATAGCTCGGGCCTCGTGCTTCTCACGAAGAGCCTACTCTGCGGCTTCCTTCTTCTCGGCCTCGGCCACAGCCTTCTTAAGAGCCTCGACTTCGGTCATCGCCCCTAGTGCACACCATGAACATATCTTTATCATACCAAATTATCATTCATGCTGAACGCGAGCAAAGGTTTTTGTGCATACCTTGGTTATCCTCCACCTGCTTCTTCACTCGGCCGAGTTCTGCTCCGGCCTACTCTAGACTCTGCTTTAGTCTGGAGACTTCCGCAGTATGGGAGGCAACAGTCGCTACAGACGCCTGTTTATAAAAAAAGAGAGGGAGAGATGCCATAAAGTAAGTCTCCTGCGAACATATATTTGATCCTCTGTCCGGTTCCTTTTCACCAAACAGTGTATCAGGGGCTACCATCTATACTGTGACACTCTTCGAAACCTCACAAAACATACCTCAAAGCCCGTTATAAGGCTGATGCAGGCTTCATTCAGTCCACTTTCAGCAGACTGAATCTTCTCAATCACCGCACCCATAAGGGCACGATGTTCTTCAACGATGGAGGCGCTCTTCAGCGCCGCTGATAAAGATCCGGCACCTCTGGTTGGACAGAGGTTGGTAGTGGAACGGGCGCACCCCCTCCAGCCGAGGAAGGCTGCCTGCCTGATTCAGGAGCCATGCCGGTATCTGGAATTATGTCCGGCTGGGGGCCAAATTCAAGATAGCCCCCGCCGTCGACGTCCATGGGAGCCTTTCCTCCCATGTGTCCGGCCCCTGAAGTTTGACCCCTTGGCACCACCTTGACGATCTTTCCCCCCCCCTCCTTGGCCTAGGTCCTTCTAGGATGATACCTCAGTATCGTTCACATGTTTTGGGGAAGGGGCCTTCGGGGGCGTCCTGCTGTCCATATCATCCGAACCCAGTAAATCCTCCGATGAGGATCGTTCGGTACGGGACCTCGTCGAACTGCAAAAAATTATGGCTCAACGATTAAAACGTCATGCCATAGTGAGTCTGGATGCGCAAACGTGTTCAGATTTTATACTCACAAGTTCACCAGGGGCTGGGCCCTGGGATCCCTCTCCGGGCTGCTGTCGACAGCGGCAGTGGAATCCTCCGGAAGGGGAGTTTTTCCCTTCTTAGGCGACTCGGCCTCCAAGGATGTGGAGGCCGTCCTTTTCTTTCTTCCCCTCAATGGGGATTGGTCTTCCTCCTCTTCCTCGCCCTCTCTAGAGGAAGAGCGGGCATCGGAGTCTTCGGATATTGCGTCCGAAGTGCCGCAGCGATGAAGGCCGCCCCTGGTCTTTTTGGCCTCCTTCTCGGCCTTCTTATTCGGCGCCTTGTAA
Source organism: Triticum dicoccoides (assembly GCF_002162155.2). NCBI lineage: Eukaryota > Viridiplantae > Streptophyta > Magnoliopsida > Poales > Poaceae > Triticum > Triticum dicoccoides. Next base: position 183,042,544 of record NC_041381.1, read on the forward strand.
GGTGCCGGGACCAGCATCTTCATCGGAAGTGGGCCGGCCGGTTCTTTTGGCAGTGGGGCCGGACAGTAGATCCGCCCCGCCTTCTTCGTCCAGCCCTAGGAGAGTTGCGAAAAACAAATTAAAGCATTTCCCTTGGGTTATGCGAATAAAATGTATTACTTGCCAACATACGATAACTTACCGAACTTGCAGGGCGGGACAGTTGGTACCCGCGGTCCTCGGCGGAGTCCGACCACGATTTGCCGGACTTAAAAAGGACCTTCTAGATGTCCTTGTGCGAGGAGCCAAAGAGCTCTACTAGGGTCTGGTGCTTGGCCGGGTCGAATTCGCATAAGTTGCAAGCCCTGTGTTGACAAGGGAGAATCCGGCAAACTAACATCACCTGGACTACATTGACAAGTTGGATATTTTTGTCTTCCATATCCTTCATGCGCGTCTGGAGCGCCGACAACTCGTCGGGCGAAGACCAGTTCAGGCCCTTTTTGCGCCCGGACGTAAGCTACAGGGGGGCTCCGGATTGGAATTCGGGAGCAGCGGCCCACTCCGTGCCGCGTGGCTCAGTGATGTAAAACCACTGCTGCTGCCACTGTTTGATGGAGTCATTGAAAGTACCTGTTGGCCATGTGACGTTGGGCATCTTGCTAACCATGGCGCCTCTGCACTTGGCGTGCTTTCCGCTCACTACCTTGGGCTTCACATTAAAAATCTTCAGCCATAAGCCGAAGTGTGGCGAGATGCGGAGAAAGGCCTCACACACGACGATGAATGTCGAGATGTTGAGGAAGGAATTGGGGGATAGATCATGAAAATCGATCCTGTAGTAATACATGATGCCGCGAATGAATGGGTGAAGGGGAAACCCTAGCCCACGGACAAAGTGAGGGAGGAATACAACCCTCTCGTGGGGTTCTGGGGTTGGGACGATCTGTCCCGCCGTCGTGAGACGATGGCTGATGTTCTTGGCCAGATACCCGGCCTCCCGAAGCTTTTTGATATCCTTCTCCCGAACGGTAGAGGCCATCCACTTGCCTCCTGCTTTGGATCCAGACATTTTAGGAAGGCCTTTGTCGGCGGAGAAGACAAACGCTTGGGTGATGGAGCTCGAGTGAGAGAGAATGGATAAGCAAAGGAAGGAGAAGGCGTTGGTGAAAAAGGGGAGTCCTTATCTCCTTATAAAGGCAGCAAGGATCCTGTGCCTCCCCACTTGCCCGGTAAACTCGCTTATTCCCCAAGCACCGCGTTGATGGCGTGGTTGGGTTACCCACGCCCGTATTGATGAGAATCCCATGATAAGGGGACACGATCTCTGCTTCGACAAGACGTGCCAATAAAACCGCCCCGCGATATGTGCGAAAGCAGGTTGAGAAAAACGGTTCGCATAATGAATGGGCCATAGTGTGATGTTACGCTATGAAAAGTTGTCAACAGATTAGATTTGTGGAATATTGTACTCTCTACGGTGGTATGTGGAAATTGTTTTGCAGAGCCGGACATGATCCTTGTGTTTAAGAACTTCTATGTAGTATTCAGAGAAGGAACCCGCCTTGCAATGCCGAAGACAATCTGCGCGCCGGACTCATCGTCATTGAAGCCTGGTTCAGGGGCTACTGAGGAAGTCCTGGATTAGGGGGTCCTCGGACAGCCGGACTATATACTTTGGCCAGACTGTTGGACTATGAAGATACAAGATTGAAGACTTCGTCCCGTGTCCGGGTGGGACTCTCCTTTGCGTGGAAGGCAAGCTTGGCAATTCGGATATGTAGATTTCCTTCTCTGTAACCGACTCTGTGTAACCCTAGCCCCCTCCGATGTCTATATAAATCGGAGGGTTTAGTCCATAGGACAACAACAATCATAATCATAGGCTAGCTTCTAGAGTTTAGCCTCTATGATCTCGTGGTAGATCAAATCTTGTAATACTCATATCATCAAGATCAATCAAGCAGGAAGTAGGGTATTACCTCCATCGAGAGGGCCCGAACCTAGGTAAAACATTGTGTCCCCTGCCTCCTGTTACCATTAGCCTTAGACGCACAGTTCGGGACCCCCTACCCGAGATCCACCGGTTTTGACACCGACACTCGCCGCTTCTCCCCGCGCTACCGGGTGCGGGATCTACAACCAGCGTTGCCGCTAGCGGGAGCCTCATCTTCTTGGCGCAGGGGCCAGCCGACTCTATTTTCCTTGCGGGCATCGCGCCGAGCTCATGGGTTTGAGCAGAGTAGCCAGCGATGAGCCTAGTGGCAGTGCGAGTGGTGAAGAAGGAGGGCTGGGGTTTTTTGTACGAGTGGAAGAAGAAGAGCATGTGTTTTCTGTACGAGTGAGGAAGAAGGTGAGCGGGGTTTTCTGGACGAGTGAGGAAGATGGGGAGCAGGGGGGTCGGGGATATACCCTGTGGTATGACCCGGCCGGAGATATGACCCGGCTTGGACTTGGTGTTTTATCGGTAAACTGCCCAAAGAGTTGTTACTCACTGATGACCCGGCCAGGCCTGACGACTCATGGGTGACCCGGCGGGTGTTTCAGATGGATGACAAGGCCCAAGGCCCAGAAGGCCGGCTGATGTTATGGTGGGCCGGCTTAAGAGGACAGGCATAATGAATATTCCTTTACAAAGGAAGCAAGACTAGGACTCCACTTGTAATAGAGTAATCCTAATCCTACTAGGACTAGTCATGCAACCCGCCCCTTCAACTTATATAAGGTGGGCAGGGCACCCCAAGAGGGACATGCTAAATAATCTTGAAGGCCAGACACAACTAGAGGGGAGCCGGTTTATCCGGCGACTCCCTCATGAGCATAATGAGACCTAGCCACAAATAGCATGTAGGGTTATTACCGGATGATATTTCCCGGGGCCCGAAGTTGTCTAAACCCTTGTCTTGTGTGTTAATCCTCTTCACGTTTCTCATCCCGATCAACCCCTCTCAAGCCATCACATAGATGTGTCGGCCTCACGACTCAGTCCTCACACTAGGACATCTGCTATGACAAAT
>NC_041381.1:183046009-183058736 GCF_002162155.2 Triticum dicoccoides
ACGGAAGCAGGACAGTCCAGCAAGCTGCAGTATAAGTGGAAGCAAGGAGGAAGGAGGTGTCAACGTTCTGGGAACGGGGGTCCCCAGACTTGCCTGCCTGCGGCCTGCGGCGTGGCTCAAGTGGGGGCCCAATGCAGCCCAGCTTCATCAGCTCAAGCTCAAGACCCTCGCGAGGGGCCAAGCCTCGCGGGGCGGACGACAGGAAGCTTCCTCAGGAGCAGCCTCCTCAGGCAGGCTCGCGAGGAGGTGGAGAGATCAAGGTAGGGCACCTCCCGAGGGGCCCATGACGCAAGCCATGACGATCGAGGACCAGATGGGCACCAGGCGGGCGCCGGCCTGCGCAGTGTCCTTGTTTCCCTTTCGGTGCAAAGGGGGTAAGCACAGGCCAAGGCATCAGGCAAAGGTTACCATTTTGGTGCAACAAGACCAAGACCAGCAGAACGGCAGGATGGAGGTCATCGTGGAGCCCATTACAGCGTCACCGTCAGAACCTTTGGCAGCCGAAGACCAACTTTAGTCAGGATAAGTGTACCAGATGTTCCCCTTCAAAATGGCCAATTGTTGGCGCCCTTCCCGCTCATTATTTGGGGAGAGGCCCAGGGCCTCCGCCTATAAATAGGACTAGCCACCCACAAGGTAGGGGGATCGAGATCATCTGGAGTTCAACCATAGAGAGAGAGAGAGAGAAGCGACTAAACTCACCCAAGCAATTCATCGCACCAGCTCAAGAATAGCCCCTCGCGAGGCTGTTCTCCCTTTGTACTATTCATCATCAGCCCCTGAGGCAATCCACCGCACCACACACTGGAGTAGGGTATTACATCGCCATGGTGGCCTGAACCAGTATAAATCTCGTGTCCATTGTGTGTTCATCTTTCTTGCTTAGATCTTTGCGAGACTTCGAGACATGAGCTGGTAGGGGAGAGATCTTCGCGCGCACCGCAGTGTTCGAACCTCAAGGGTCTGCCGAAACCCGAAATCCGATATTTGGCGCGCTAGGTAGGGGTGCGATGGAATATTCCTTCCGCTGGTCGCGTCTGATCTTCCGCCGTGACCATGGCTCACGCTCGCCGAGCTCGCGCCGAGCGTCGGGCTGCTCTCGCCACCCGCGTCGCCCAGACGGCGCCCGTCGGCAGACGCCCCCGTCGTTCCCCGTCGCCTGCTGCCGGCGCCGCCGCCGGCCCGGCAAGGAACAAGCAGCAGGCCTCACCCCTGCGTCCTCCGGTGCGACATGATGGCCGCGCCGCCACCCCGTCGCCGACTCCGCCCGGATCGTCGACTCGCGCCCGTCGCGCCCTCGCAGAAGTGCCGCCCGCTCCAACAACCGACGCCGATGTTGGGACCAGGGGGCTCCGAGCCTTGGCCCCCGCCTTGCGGCAGGCGCAGTGGCCGCCCAAGTTCAAGCCCGAGATGCCGCCGCGCTACAACGACACGGCAGACCCGCTGGTTTTCCTACTGGCATACGAGGAGGCTGTCCTCAAGGCTGGGGGCGACGACATGGTGATGGCCAACTGGTTTCCCATGGCCCTCACCGACGTCCTGCGCATGTGGCTGCTCCACCTACCAACGGCTTCTGTGACCTCCTGGAAGGAGCTGCGCAACCTCTTCCTCGCCCGTTACGCCGCGCCAGCACCCCCGGTCGCCGCAGCTCTCCTAGGCGGCTCGCAGGCGCCGCCTGCGAGCCGCCATGTCAAGCCATTCACCCGCCAGATCGATGTCGCCTCCAAGCGCCAGGGAGCTCCCCCAGGTTGGGTGGCGCCCGAGGCCGATCTGACCTTCAACTCAGACGATCACCCGCCAACCCCGCTTGTTCGGGTGCGCTCTCGATGCTGTGCACCCCCACCATCTGCCAAGTAGCCGTCACCAGGACCCTTAGCAACGGCAGAGCTGGCCTCAACATGCTCTCAGTGGAGGCCTTTAGCTCAGCCCCTCAAGCGGCTTCAGCCCAGCAGGCCCTTCTCGGTTGTCGGAGCCGGTTCCACTGTCTCCTTAGGGAAAATACGCCTCCCGGTGACCTTCGACACCTACGACAACTTCCGCACAGAGCTGATCGACTTCGACATCGCCCCCATCGGCCTCCCCTACAACGCCATCCTCAGCTACCCGGCCTTGGCCCGGTTCATGGCAGGAACTCACCCGGCATACAACCTCATGAAGATGCCCGGAAGCAGCGGCGTCCTTACCGTGTCAGGAGACACAAGAGATGCACTGCAGGCACTCAATCTTGCCTTCAAGACAGCCGCGCCAGCACAGCCCGCCAGCTCCGACGCCCCTGAGCCCAAGGGGGCTGCATCGGCCAAGAAGAAGCAGCTATTCACCCAAGACAAGGCGGAAACCAAGTAGGTGCTGGTCGATGAGGACGGTTCCTCTAGTGCCACCTTCACCATAGGCGCTAACCTCGAACTCGAGCAGGAGGAGCCCTTGGTGAAGTTCCTGCGCGCGAACAAGAAGGTGTTCGCGTGGGAACCTGATCAGCTAGCAGGGGTCCCGAGGGGCGTAATTGAGCATCACCTCAATGTGTGCCCCAACGTGCGCCCCGTGAAGCAAAAAGCAAGGCGGCAGTCCATTGAGAAGCAAGCATTCATCGTCCAAGAGACCCGCAAGCTAGAGGCGGCAGGGGTTATTCGCGAGGTCCGCTACCCAGATTGGTTGGCTAACCCGGTTGTCGTGCCAAAGAAGGGAGCAAAGGAACGCATGTGCGTCGACTTCACCAACCTCAACAAGGCCTGCCCACAGGATCCATTCCCGCTTCCTCGCATCGACCAAATCGTCGACTCCACCGCTGAGTGCGACCTGTTATGCTTCCTGGATGCTTTTCGGGCTATCACCAGATCAAGATGGCAATAGAAGACGTGGAAAAATGGCCTTCCTGACTCCGTGTGCAGTGTACTGCTATACATGCATGCTGTTTGGGCTGCGCAACGCAGGTGCGGCCTTTCAGCGGCTGATGCACATCACCTTGGGTCGGCAGCTCGGGAGGAATGCTGAGGCTTACGTCAATGACATTGTGGTGAAGTCTCGGGAGGCAAAAACCCTGATACAGGACTTGGAGGAAACCTTCGCGAGCCTCAATGAGGTGGACCTACGGCTCAATCCGGAGAAATGTGTATTTGGAGTCCCCTCGGGCAAGCTCCTGGGTTTCCTCGTATCTCACAGGGGCATCGAGGCCAACCCGGAGAAGGTCAAAGCAGTCGAGGACATGAGCCCGCCGAAGACCCTCAGAGAGATGCAGAAGCTCACCGGGCGTGTGACCGCGCTAGGACGCTTCATCTCCAAGCTGGGGGAATGAGCACTACCCTTCTTTAAGCTGATGAAGAAGAAGGGCCCCTTTGAATGGACTGAAGAGGCCGACAAGGCGTTCCAGGATCTCAAGAGGTACTTGACCAGCCCTCCAGTGATGGTAGCTCCGTGTCCTCGAGAGCCCCTGGTGCTCTACCTTGCAGCCACCCCCTACTCCGCGAGCGCAGCCCTGATGGCGGTTAGGGAGGAGCGTCGGGCCAAGGCCGCTGCAACCGTCCGGGTCGAAGCAAAGCAGAGCCAAGAAGGCTTCACGGAGACCGCGGCCGCAGCCAAAAAGGGTCAGCCGCAGCAGGAGAGCACACCCGGAACAGAAGAGGCCCCTGCAAGCGATCAATCGCTGGGGGCTCCATCGTCTCAGGAGGCACCCCAACCTCCGGAGGACACAAGCAGCGCCAGCGCTCTCAACCTCGTCGAGCACCCCGTGTACTTCGTCAACACGGTGCTACGAGACGCGAGGGCACGGTACCCCATGCCTCAGAAACTCCTCCTCGCACTGGTGGTGGCCTCACGCAAGCTGCGGCACTACTTCCAAGGCCATCCCATCAAGGTCGTCTCAGCATACCCCTTGGAAAGGGTACTCAGGAGCCCCAATTCAGCTGGAAGAGTCGCCGAGTGGAACATCGAGCTTCAAGCATTTCAGCTAGAATTTAGCACGACTAGAGTCATCAAGGGGGCTGCGCTTGCGGACTTCGTGGCAGAATGGGCAGAGGTGCCAGGCCTCGAGGCTGGTGAGGATCAATCACTTTCCTCGGGAAGCAAGGCACCAGATGACTGGGTCATGTACTTCGACGGGGCATTCTCCCGACATGGCACGGGGGCTGGCGCGGTGCTCGTGTCTCCCACTCAAGACAAGCTCTACTACGCCGTACAACTCTGTTTCCAGCATGGAGAAAAGGTCTCCAACAACATAGCAGAGTACGAAGGCCTGATAGCAGGCCTGAAAGCCGCGGTCTCCTTGGGGGTGAAGCGCCTCACCATCAAGGGTGATTCGCAACTCCTCGTCAATTTCTCCAACAAGGTGTACGAGCCGAAGGACGAGCACATGGAAGCCTACCTCGCGGAGGTCCGCAGGATGGAGAAGCAGTTCTGGGGACTAGAGCTATAGCATGTGCCTCGCGGCACCAATCAAGAGGCTGATGACATCGCCAAAAGGGCATCCAGGCGGCTACCTCAGGAGCCAGGCGTCTTCGAGGAGCGACTCTTCAAGCCCTCGGCGACACCATCACTATCAAGCACGGCGCAGCCTCGGGAAGAGCTCCACCAGCCGCCTGCCTCGGGAGCCCTGGTCTGCGGCCCGGCCTCAGGAGCACGCCTACTCCTGGTGTTGGAGCCTCAGGAAGGATGCTTGATCGCAACGCTCAGGGACTACCTGACACAAGGGACCTTGCCAGAGAAGGAGGAGGAAGAGGAGCGTGTGGCGCGGCAGGCCACGACCTACTGCATCAGGGATGGAGAGCTATACCAGAGATGACCAAATGATGTGTCCCTACGTTGCATTTCCAGAGAGCAAGGGAAGGAGCTGCTGGCAGACATACACGGTGGAGATTGTGGGCATCACTCATCATCATGGACCCTTGTTGGCAAGGCGTTTCGCAGAGGGCTCTATTGGCCCACGGCACTCAGTGATGCCGTGGAGCTAGTGAAGGCTTGCGAGGCCTGCCAATTCCATGCCAAGCAGATCCATCAGCCGGCGGGGGGTCTGCAGACTATACCCCTTTCATTGCCGTTCACAGTTTGGGGGCTGGACATCCTGGGCCCGTTCCCTTGGGCACCGGGGGGCTATCGCTATTTCTACGTCGCCGTGGACAAGTTCACCAAATGGGCTGAGGTGGAAGCTGTCTGCACCATCCCCGCAGGTTCCGCGGTCAAGTTCATCAAGGGCCTCGTGAGCCGCTTCGGAGTGCCTAACCGCATCATCACCGACAACGGTTCGCAATTCACCAGTAACCTCTTCAAAACATATTGTGCTAACCTTGGAACACATATATGCTACACTTCGGTAGTGCACCCCCGGAGCAACGGTCAGGCCGAGCGAGTCAACGCAGAGGTCCTGAGGGGCATCAAAACCAGGACCTTCAAGAAGAAGCTGCAGGCCTGCAGGAGGGGCTGGTATGACGAGCTCCAGTCCGTGTTGTGGTCTATCCGCACGACCGCGGCCAAACCAACCGGCAAGACTCCGTTATTCCTCATCTACGGAGCGGAGGCAGTCCTCCCTCATGATGTCAGGCGTCGTTCCGCACGGGTCCTGGTGTTCGAAGAGGCGCAGCAGGACGCCATGCGGGGGACAAATCTTGTGCTGGGGGAGGAAAGATGACGAGAGGCCGCACTACGAGTGGCAAGGTATCAACAGGCGCTGCGGCGGTACCACTGGCAACATCCGCCCCAGGACTCTTGAGGTAGGGGACCTCGTGCTCAGGCGGGTCCTCTCCAGGGAAGGGTTACACAAGCTCTCTCCCATGTGGGAGGGCCCATTCAAGGTTGTTCATGTTTCCAGGCCCGGCTCCGCGCGCTTGGAGACCCAAGAATGAGTACCCATCCAGAACGCATGGAACATTCAACATCTCCGAAGATTCTACCCCTGAGCGAGGCCCAGTGCCTGTGGGAAAGGCCCGATGCCTGTGAAGAAGGCCAATGCCTGTGAAGCTACCGCATTTTGGAGAAGGCACGGTGCCTGTGAAGAAGGCCAATGCCTGTGAAGCTACTGCATTTTGGAGAAGGCCTGGTGCCTGTGAAGAAGGCCAATGCCCGTGAAGCTACCGCATTTTGGAGAAGGCCCGTTGCCTGTGAAGAAGGCCAATGCCTGTGAAGCTCGCCGCCCGTGCCACTCTCACATAATAATGAGTGGGGTTGTACACGCCCTGGAGTCTCCGGAGTGCCGCCCTCGGGCCTCGGGGGCTCCCGCCCATGCCCAGTGGCAGCACTTAGCTCCGCGCTGGTGATAAGACGTTGAAGACTAGATTAGGTGCCGGACGCGGCTTTTTCATTTGCTTTCTGCAGTTGGCTTGTTCTTTCCTATTTGGAGTTTTATCAAAGTTATCCCTGCCTCTGGCTCGAGCCCCCCTTTCTCGTTTTTGCTCACTTGCTGTGGCTTTCCCACACACAAGTCTCGCGAGGGAGGTACGCGGGCACCTTTGTGAGTGTTTTCTGCCTCGGTCGCCTAAAGCCCTCCTATCCGGGTCCGCTGAGGGAGCACCACTCCCAGTCCTTGCCCCATGGGCATCGCGACGCGAGCACGGGACCTGGGTCGGCCGTCCCCACAACCGACCCAAAAGCTACCCCACTTGACTAACCCTTGCAGGACATAAGGAGCACGACAAGGCCTCGACCTCGGGAGGCAAAGACCGCTACAAGCCTCCATGGGTTAAGTAACTCCCAAACACGGGTACATGGCATGATAATTAACAATGACAGTTCAACATGCCCCCGCGGGGCCCTACACTACTCCCTCTTTTTGCAGGAAAAGAAGAAAGGCAAAACGGGCATGACCAGTTCGGCACCAGCCCACGACGAGGGCTCGTACTGCCTCCGGAGCTTGGTCAGATTCCCTCTTCTCGCTTCACCGAGGCGCGGCGGCGGCCCGGCACGCTACCTTCCCCCAGGAGGGCGCGACGATGTGGAGGCTGGTCACGACCCCCATTGGAGGAGCTGTTGCCTGAAGAAGAGTCGCCAAAGCTTGGCAAGCCCCGGGCGCGGCAATCCACGTGCCTGCCGCCACCTTCGTCCTGATCGACGCCGAGGCTGGGCGCCCTGCCACGGTCATCGTCTTCGGGGCAACACCCAACACGGCGACCTTCTTCCCCGAACGCCCTCACATAGAGGGTGGCGTCGCCGTTGAACCTGAAGTGCAGGGTGCACCGCTGGCCCAGGCCGCGTGCGCGGGCAAAAGTTTGCTAGCCGCGGGTCAGGGCCAAACCCCCGGCGGCGGAAAACTCTAGCGAAGCCCAGGATGCCCTGCTGCAGCAGCCGTCCACCTGAAGCCAGAGGCCGCCCGGAGCGCCTGCCGGAAGCTCACCTATGAATAAGCGAGGAAGCTAGAGCCAAGTGCTGGTCGGGTCCGCCGACCACACGACGAACTCTGGCAGCACTTCCGCTGAGCGGAAGCGTGGTCTGGGGGGCCGTGCAGTCACAGTGTGCCTCCCGTCGACGACCAGGCGCTCGTCGCCGCGCAGGGAGCCGCCTCCGCGACCGTGGGAAGTCGCCACGGGGGACGCGGGGTGCTTGCATGGGCGGCCCCGACCGCGCTTGGTCGGAGGAGAGTCAGGCCTTTCCTGACGAGCCATTCCCTTCTCCGCGGCCGAGAACCTCTTCGGCGGAGCCATGGATATAGCGAGCAGTCAGAGCGAAGAATAGGAGGAGTAGCAGCGGGAGATGAACTGGAGCGGCTCGCACCGTTCCGTACTTATAGCCGGAGGAGGCCAACCGTCGGCCTCCACAATCACAGGAAATCACAACCCGTCTTGGCTTGCAGGGACTCCTCAAGTCGTGCGGTTGCCGAGGCGTCATGGGGAAGCGGAGACGCCCACGTCCAATGAACCGCCACGCGGCGCCCAAGTCCGAAGGCAGTTGGGGCCCGCGGTGCTTCGCACTTGCCCCTTCGCTTCACTGCTAAGCCAAGTCCGGGCACGCCTTGGGCCCAGGGGCTACTGTCGGCGTTCTGGGAATGGGGGTCCCCAGACTTGCCTGCCTGCGGCCTGCGGCGTGGCTCAAGTGGGGACCCAATGCAGCCCAGCTTCATCAGCTCAAGCATAAGACCCTCGCGAGGGGCCAAGCCTCGCGGGGCATACGACAGGAAGCTTCCTCCAGGGCAGCCTCCTCATGCAGGCTCGCGAGAAGGCGGAGAGATCAAGGCAGGGCACCTCCCGAGGGGCCCATGACACAAGCCATGACGATCGAGGACCAGGCGGGCGGCAGGCGGGCGCCGGCCTGGGCAGTGTCCTTGTTTCCCTTTCGGTGCAAAGGGGGCAAGCACAAGCCAAGGCATCAGGCAAAGGTTACCATTTCGGTGCAACAAGACCAAGACCAGCAGAACGGCAGGATGGAGGTCATCGTGGAGCCTAGGACGGTGTCACTGTCAGAACCTTTGGCAGCAGAAGACCAACTTTAGTCAGGATAAGTGTTCCAGATGTTCCCCTTCAAAATGGCCAATTGTTGGCGCCCTTCCCGCCCATTATTTGGGGAGAGGCCCAGGGCCTCCGCCTATAAATAGGACTAGCCACCCACAAGGTAGGGGGATCGAGATCATCTGGAGTTCAACTAGAGAGAGAGAGAGAGAGAGAGAGAGAGAGAGAGTCACGCCCAATATGCGTCCCTATCCAAAAGGAACTCGAAGGTCCCACCAAGGATAGACCCGCATATTGAAACACTTTTGCAAGGTGGATATCATTACATCAACATTACATAATAAATGGGGATACAAACATAAGGCATACAATGCCACACGAATACAACATAACAATACATAAGAGCATCATCCGGCTACGAATGAAACACAAACAGAAACTCAAACGACATCCACCCTGCTAGCCCAGGCTGCCGACCTGGAACCTATCCCCTGATCGAAGAAGCAAAAGAAGAACTCAATGCAAAGCAAGCATCGCTCTCGCGTCATGATCATCGCGTAACCTGTACCTGCAACTGTTGTTGTAGTAATCTGTGAGCCACGAGGACTCAACAATCCCATTACCATGGGTATCAAGACTAGCAAAGCTTAAAGGGAAAGGAAGGGGTAAAGTGGTGAGGCTGCAGCAGCGACTAAGCATATATGGTGGCTAACATACGCAAATAAGAGCGAGAAGAGAGCAAGCAGAACGGTCGTCAACTAGTAATGATCAAGAAGTGATCATGAACTCCTACTTACGTCAAACATAACCCAGAAACCGTGTTCACTTCCCAGACTCCGCCGAAAAGAGACCATCACGGCTACACACACGGTTGACGCGTTTTAATTCGGATCTGGTGTCAAGTTATCTACAACCGGACATTAACAAATTCCCATCTGCCTATAACCGCAGGCACGGCTTTCGAAAGATTATACCCTGCAGGGGTGTCCCAACTTAGCCCATGACAAGCTCTCGCGATCAACGAAGGAATAGACCTTCTCCCAGGAAGACCCGATCAGACTCAGAATCCCGGTTTACAAGACATTTCGACAATGGTAAAACAAGACCAGCAAAGCCGCCCGATGCGCTGACAAATCCCGATAGGAGCTGCACATATCTCGTTCTCAGGGCACACCAGATGAGCGAAGCGTACAGGAACCGACGTAACCCAAGTTGCCAAGGGATGGCCCCGCACGATGCTCTAGTTCGGACCAACACTTAGACAAGCACTGGCCCGGGGGGGCTAAAATAAAGATGACCCTTGGGTTGGCCGACCCAAGGGAAAGGGTAGGTGGTGGTGAGGCAAATGGTAAAACCAAGGTTGGGCCTTGCTGGAGGAGTTTTATTCAAAGCGAACTGTCAAGGGGGTCCCATAAATCACCTGACCGCGTAAGGAACGCAAAATCCGGGAACATAACACCGGTATGACGGAAACTAGGGCGGCAAGAGTGGAACAAAATACTAGGCAAAAGGCCGAGTCTTCCGCCCTTTACCAAGTATATATATGTATTAATAATATAAGAGATATTGTGATATCCCAACATAAATCCTGTCCACCATGGAGAAATCTTCAACTTCACCTGCAACTAACAACGCTATAAGAGGGGCTGAGCAAAAGCGGTAACATAGCCAAACAACGGTTTGCATAGGAAAGGTGTCAAAGGTTAGAGGTTCATGGCAATATGGGAGGCTTGATGAGCAAAAGATAGGTAGCGCAGCAAAGCGATAGAACGAAGCAACTAGCATAGCAATGATAGTAGTGAGATGCAGGGTAGCGGTCATCTTGCCTGAAATCCCGCAAGGAAGAAGAACGAGTCCATGAAGAAGATGAAGCCACGAAGACAAACCAAGTGTAGACGAACGAATCCTCACGATCGCAACAAAACATGAACTATCGAAAAGAAGCACACAACATTGTAAACACACCACACATGAACAAGGCATGATACACAACAAGCATGATGCATGACAAAACTACATGAGGCTACTCATGGCAAGAGATGATGCACACAAGAACAACACATCAAAGCAAGTTTAAATGAGGCCGGAAACAACATATAACAATTCCGGTAAGTCCTCATATGCATATTTCGAAATTGGCCCAGATCTGGACAAACCTTATGTTCAAGTTGTTAAACCGCAAGTTAAGATGCACAAAGATGATCTACACGAGATTCTAGTCAAGTTACATATAAAGTTCATTTAATTCGGAGCTACGGCCTAGAAGATATGAGCAAAACAAGTTAAACATGGCATTGATGCAAAATGCATTCAAACATCAAGCAAACACATCAAAACAAGGATGTAACATGATAATATGAAACTACATGCAACTCTAAGCAAGTTTCATATAAAGCACACTCAAAACGGAGCAACGGTTCAACACACACACATGAAACAAGTTTAAAGGACAAGCTGTCCAAAACAGCAACTAGGCATATTGCAAGCATCAAAACAATATGCTACAGGACCTCAACGTGAAAACAAAAGACATGGACATGATTTAAAGGTAAAGCACAACAAAACATGAACACTGAGCTATCTCTAGAAATCACTAGAACATGCTCAAACACACATGGTAAGATTGCAAGTTATAACAATTTCAGACTTTGCAGAAAATAACATCACGATGCAATGTTCAGAGCTATCAAACAACATGTTACAGGAACTTATCATGGCAAACAAAGGCATGTAATGAATCTACTAAATGCATAGATCAAAAGTCCCTTACTGACCATAAGCCAAAAAGGATCAGAAAATATGATGGCACCCACGTAAACATAGCAAGTTATATTACAGATTCAAACATGGCAGAAACAGGATTATGAAGGCATGTAGATGAGCTTGTACCACTCACCACAGAGCAAAACATGGCAGGACAAGGCACCCAACACTAAGAAGACATATTTGTGTAGCTAAGAATGGCAATAGCAAGGTCATAGGGTGCATGGAACACTAGCAAAACACATGGTAACAACTGAACTTAATGTTAACAGGCTGACAGCAACATTATGAAGCAACTTTGGAGCAAGATATGAACAAGCTACAATAAGCTATAAATGTAACCAGGGGCATTTATGGATATAGCATGACATGTAGAACAAAACATGTTTATAGAACATCTTCAGATTATGCATAGAATGATTAGTAGCAACATGTATATATAGCATCACGAAATAACAGATTCAGCCTAGCAAAACAGCAACATCATGTACACTACTTAACAAGCTCGATTCACTCACCACAAGTCATTGCATGACAAGATAAGCATAGAATCATCAAGAAGACATGTTTGTGAAACAAACCAAGTCAAGAACAAGTTCATAGCATGCAAGGATCAACTATAACAACCTTGGCTAAATTGAATAACATGTAAACAATCTGCCAGGAAACATTTTGAAGCAAAAGTAGAGCACGAAAATGACATGCTAGACTACTCCATAATTGCAACAAAGGGCATGAATGGATAGACAATAAGCACATGTGCAAAACACTCTTACTGAAGTATCTCAAAATATGCATGGATCTCTCTGTAGCATCAAGTTTACATGGCATCAAAATAACAGCAGAACAGGGACTAAAATCAGCAACATCACGATGCCTAGTTTGCATGCTTGTGCTAGTCACCACATTGATCACAAAAATACAAGGTAAGCACCTCTGTAAATAAGACATAGCATAGATCAAAACACATGAAGACATCAACCTCATAGGATGCACACATCAATCATGGCAAAAATGACAAAAGAGCTCGTTCTGATAACAGATAGCAGAAAACATTATGAAGCACTCTTACAATAATGATTCAGGCATCAAGATGACCTCAAATGAATATGATGCAATGGAATGAAATGATGTACTCGTCGAGGCGAACAATTTGACATATTACACGCACGAAACGGAGCTACGGATGCAGAGATACGACATGACGAACATGGCATGAAAATTACTGCAGATCAGGGACTTAGTCATTTTCAGGAAAAAAAACATGTGAGCGCAAAATAACTAAGACGTGACCGGGCGGGGAATAGAGGGGTTGCTCACCCTGGGCTCGGCCCACGAAGAGGAAGCAGGCCGGGGCAGAGATGGGCTGGGCCGGCGAAGCAGGCCGGTCCACTCGGGGGCGAACGGGAGACCGGCCGGATTGGGGCACCTCCCCGATCGGGCTGCAGAGCGGCGACGGCGGCGCTGTGGAGGAGGAGCGGGGCGGTGCGGGGCCGGTGCCGGCGGCGGGGACCGGCCGGATCGGGCGGCGGCGGCCCGGATCTGGAGGAGGGACGCGACACCGCGGCCGCGGAGGGAGGCGCCGGAGGAGCTCGGCTCCAGGC
>NC_041381.1:183059209-183105124 GCF_002162155.2 Triticum dicoccoides
ACGCGTCCGGCGGCGGCGAGGGGAAAATTAGGGTTTCGGGGGGTTTTTGATCCGCGAATTTCGGGGGAGGTCTAGTTTTATAGGTAGAGGGAGCTAGGAGAGTCCAAATGAGGAGCGGTTTTCGGCCACACGATCGTGATCGAACGACCGAGAGCATGGAGGGGAGTTTGCTGGGTTTTGGGCCACTTTGGAAGGGGTGTTGGGCTGCAAAGAGAAAGGGGGGGGGGTTTACGGTTACCCGGTTAACCGTTGGAGTACCAAACGACCTCCAAATGGCATGAAACTTGACAGGCCATCTACCGGTGCTATACCAACGCCGCTTGGCAAGACTCGGTCCATTCCGAGAACGTTTAACACCCGCTCACAATGAGAGACGAAAGGGGAACGCCGGAGGACATAGTGAGCTAATAAGACAAGTTACTCCTCATTGTCGGAGATATCAATGACGATTGGCTCCTTGGACATGGAAGAGGGCGAGGCCTCCACATCGTGGTTGCCCTCATTGTAGTGGTGAGTTGCCTAAGCCGCTCCGGGCACCAACCTGTTGGCCCTCGAGATGAGGTAAGCATGTGCACGCTGAGAAAACACCTCGTAGTCTTCATCGAAGGCACCAACGGTGGCCTTGAGAAAACGCCACGAACTGTCATTTAAAGCAACCAACCGCGTCGCGGCGTCGACGCGCGAGGCATCAACGGTGGCCTCGATGGTGAGGTGCTCCTCCAAGATCTGGGGGGCGGCATGAATGGCAGCCATCGCGACCTCATTCGTGCGTACGACCGCGATTTGCTTCCCCGCTGCCAAATGCTCCTTTTGATCCTGGCTATACTGCGTGCACCATGTCTTAGACCAGCGCTTATTTGGTGGAGGGGTCGGTGATTTGGGTGGAAGGTGTCATGCTCGCGCCGGTGGTCGGGGCCTGTGGGATGTGGAAGGAGGAGGAGGATGGGGGTCGGGTATGGATTACCTGCCTGGATAGGCGAGGCCGAGCAGCGTGAAAGAGGGTCGCCGGCGAGGAGGCGGCACTACAAGCAATGAGTGAAGGTTTCAAATTGTAAAGGAAGGCGGAAAGGGGGGAAATGTGGCTTTTGTTTAGGGGGAGGGGCGGGGAGGTAGATATTTCTGCAGAAGCCGAAAACTTGGAATTGCTTCAGCCAAAAAACTGGCGCGCAAAGTCTCATCAGACACGGTCCCTTATTCAGAGCGGGTTGTGGACTGTAGCCGTCGCACCTTCTCGCGTAATCCAAATGCGTACTATACTCCAACGGTGCTCCAAGATATTTTGTGCTGCATCTCACACGGTTGGTTATAATAAACTGTGTGGGATCTACTTGATTTTTCATCTTGATTTGAATTACCTAATGGGGTCACAGCAGCCATGGATGGTGTTTGAATTGCTAGACCTTTTATCTGTAGTGAACAAGCAACTATATGTGTGTCATAAAAGAATTGGAATTATTCGGGGTTCGTTTGGACATTTTTATGCATTAAGTGAGTTTTCAATGCATTTATGTGCATAATTCAAATTTGAACTACATGCACATGCTCCATTGCGTATAAATTGGTTGAAAAATCATATCTTTGTCCTTGGGTGCATGCTTAGGTCCCATGCAAGAAATGGGAATAAATGTCAAACACCTTGCCACCATCACTCGGCCGCAAACATTGAGATACCTGGTATTTAAATTCTAGTAAATCCAAAACTCGTCTGAAATTCATGAAACTTGGCATGGTATCATGGAGCGGCATCAACATGTTGTGGTAAAAAATTTGTCCCATTTGGGGCAGGTTTGGGTATAAGCTTCTCACAAACTAGAGCTTCTCACAACAAGCATGATGGTTTCGATAGGGAATGTCCCACCTTTGGGGACGAAATGATATCCATTGCCTCTTATTGCTTTCAAATTTTTTATCGTGTCAACATAGAACAACAGGAGTGTTGTGTCATTTTTTGTGATTTTTCAGGGTTCGTTTGGACATATTTATGCATTAACTGAGTTTTCAATGCATTTATGTGCATAATTCAAATTTGAACTACATGCACATGCTCTAGTGCATATAAATTGGTTCAAAAATCAAATATGTGTCCTTGGGTGCATGATTAGGTCCCATGCAAGAAATGGGAATGAATTTGAAACACCAGGGCACCATTGATTGCCGGCAAAACATTGAGATACCTAGTTTTTAAATTCTAGTAAATCCAAAACTCGTCTGAAATTCATGAAATTTGGCATGCTATCATGGAATGGCACCTGACATGTTGTGCTATTTTTCGTGTCCATTTTGCGAGAAGGCGCACTCGAATAATGACAACCAACAATGGCATTTTGAAAAAATAGCTGCCACTTTAATATCTCAAACATTTTTATAATTCAAACTGTGTGCATTCTGTTAACCATTCACGTGATGCCACGAGTCTTGGTTTTAATGGCTATAGGAGGTGTCGTGTGGACAGCTGCTTGACCTTGACTGAACGGGAGGCATGCAAGCGCACTCCGGTGCGCAGGCTCACCGCGAAGCATACAAGCTGTTCAATGCAGGATCTGTGCATCTCTTCAACGCAAATGGTTCAGATTACGGTATGCAAATTAAAGCCAGACTTCAGTGCTAAGCCAAGAGACACTGCGATTTGTCAAAATATGCAGCTAAAAAGCAATAGCACTATCTATTTTTTGCAACTAAAATTTAGTAATTAAGCATAGATTTCATCCATACTAGAGATTAAGCAGTCGTTCTCACCAGGAAGCGAGACAGCCTTGGACTGCCGCCCGCCTCACTCCCACTGGTCTATATTAATGGCGGCGTCGAGCGGCCGCACGCATCCCCCATCCTCGCCACACACACAATTCCTCTCTCTCCATCCGCATCCTCGACGCCGCTCTAAGTCCTCAAAGCCGTCAATGTACGAAGATGCCACCAAAACGCCGCATCGAAGGGAGTGGCGACGACGCCGGGGCTGCTGAAGCACCGGAGCACGGCGTGAATACGGAGACAGAGGTTTCCGTCGCCGCGGATGAGGTGGAGAACGACGCTGCCAACAAGTGGAGACGGGTTGAGAAAAAACCACAAGCGACTCCAGCAGGCCTAGACTTCATCAACAACCTCCTCGATCATATGTTGATAGTCATCATATCCCTCCTCCCAATCAAATATCGGGCAACGACAGCCGCCCTTTCCCGGTGGTGGCGCCCCCTATGGCTCCTCACCCCTGTCGACTGATACGTCTCCAATGTATCTATAATTTTTGATTGTTCCATGCTATTATATTACCCGTTTTGGATGTTTGTGGCCTTTACTTTACACTTTTATATCATTTTTGGGACTAACCTACTAACCGGAGGCCCAGCCCGTATTTCTGTTTTTCCCTATTTCAGTGTTTCGAAGAAAAGGAATACCAAATGGAGTCCAAACAGAATGAAACCTTCGGGAGGGTGATTTTTGGAGCAAACGTGATCCAGAGGACTTGGAGTGCAAGTCAAGAAGCAATCGAGGAGGGTGGAGGGCGCCCCCCCTACTGAGCGTGCCCCTATCTCGTGGGCCCCTCGGGCATCCACCGACCTACTTCTTCCTCCTATATATGCCCACGTACCCCGATAACATCAGAGGGGACCACGAAAAACTATTTCCACCACCGTAACCTTCAGTATCCGCAAGATCCCATCTTGGAGCCTTCGCCGGCGCTCCGCCGAAGGAGGAATCAACCACAGAGGGCTTCTACATCAACACCATAGCCTCTCCGATGAGTTGTGAGTAGTTTACCACAGACCTTCGGGTCCATAGTTATTAGCTAGATGGCTTCTTCTCTCTTTTTGAATTTCAATACCATGTTCTCCTCGATCTTCTTGGAGATCTATTCGATGTAACTCTTTTTGCGGTGTGTTTGTCGAGATCCGATGAATTGTGGGTTTATGATCAAGTTTATCTATGAGAAATATTTGAATCTCCTCTGAATTCTTTTATGTGTGATTAAGTTATCTTAGCAAGTCTCTTGGAATTATCAGTTTGGATTGGCCTACTAGATTGATCTTTCTTGCAATGGAAGAAGTGCTTAGCTTTGGGTTCAATCTTGTGGTGTCCTTTCCCAGTGACAGCAGGGGCAGCAAGGCACGTATTGTATTGTTTCCATCGAGGATAAAAAGATGGGGTTTATATCATATTGCATGAGTTTATCCCTCTACATCACGTCATCTTTCTTAATGCGTTATTCTATTTTTATGAACTTAATACTCTAGATGCATGCTGGATAGCGGTCGATGTGTGGAGTAATAGTAGTAGATGCATGCAGGAGTCAGTCTACTTGTCACGGACGTGATGCCTATATACATGATCATGCCTAGATAATCTCATAATTATTCGCTTTTCTATCAATTGCTCGACAGTAATTTGTTCACCCACCATAATACTTATGCTATCTTGAGAGAAGCCACGAGTGAAACCTATGCCCCCCGGGTCTATCTTTTATCATATAAACTTTCAATCTACTTTTATTTGCATCATAACTTTTCCAATCTATATTATAAAATACCAAAAATATATTTATCTTATCATATTATCTCTATAAGATCTCACTTTCGCAAGTGGCCGTGAAGGGATTGACAACCCCTTTATTGCGTTGGTTGCGAGTTCTTGTTTGTTTGTGTACATGCGTGGGACTTTTGAGGAGCCTCCTACTGGATTGATACCTTGGTTCTCAAAAACTGAGGGAAATACTTACGCTACTATTGCTGCATCACCCTTTCCTCTTCAAGGAAAACCAACGCAAGCTCAAGACGTAGCAAGAAGGATTTCTGGCGCCGTTGCCGGGGAGGTCTTCGCTCAAGTCAAGACATACCAAGTACCCATCACAAACTCATCTCCCTCGCATTTACATTATTTGCCATTTGCCTCTCGTTTTCCTCTCCCCCACTTCACCCTTGCAGTTTTATTCGCCCTCTATTTCCCAATCTCCTCTCTCTTTCATTTGCCTTTTTGTTTGCTTGTGTGTTGGATTATTTGTTGCGATGGCGCAAGATAATACCAAATTGTGTGATTTCTCCAATACCAATAATAATGATTTCCTTAGTACTCCGATTGCTCCTTTTAATGATGTTGAGTCTTGTGAAATCAATACTTCTTTGCTGAATCTTGTTATGAAAGATCAATTCTCTGGCCTTCCTAGTGAAGATGCCGCTACCCATCTAAACAACTTTGTTGATTTGTGTGAGATGCAAAAGAATAAAGATACGGATAATGATATTGTTAAATTGAAATTATTTCCATTTTCACTTAAAGATCGTGCTAAAGTTTGGTTTTCGTCTTTGCCTAAGTATAGTATTGATTCATGGAACAAGTGCAAAGATGCTTTTATCTCTAAGTATTTTCCTCCCACTAAGATCATCACTCTTAGGAACAATATTATGAATTTTAAACAACTTGATCATGAGCATGTTGCCCAATCTTGGTAAAGAATGAAATTGATGATTCACAATTGCCCTACTCATGGTTTGAATTTATGGATGATCATACAAACTTTTTATGCCGGATTGAATTTTGCTTCTAGAAATCTTTTAAATTCGGCCGTGGGAGGCACGTTTATGGAAATCACCCTAGGAGAAGCTACAAAACTCCTTGATAATATTATGGCTAATTATTCTCAATGGCACACCGAAAGATCTACTAGTAAAAAAGTGCATGCTATAGAAGAAATTAATGTTTTGAGTGCAAAGATTGATGAACTTATGAAATTGTTTGCTACTAAGAGTGCTCCTATTGATCCCAATGATGTGCCTTTGTCTACTTTGATTGAGAATAATAATGAATCTATGGATGTGAGTTTTGTTGGTAGGAATAATTTTGGTAATAATGCTTATAGAGGAAACTTTAATCCTAGACCGTTCCCTAGTAATTCCTCTAATAATTATGGAAATTCCTACAATAATTCTTATGGTAATTTTAATAAGATGCCCTCTGATTTTGAGAATAGTGTTAAGGAATTTATGATCTCCCAAAAGAATTTTAATGCCTTGCTTGAAGAAAAATTGCTCAAACTCAATGATATGGCTAGGAACGTTGATAGACTCTCGCTTGATGTTGATTCTCTGAAACTTAGATCTACTCCTCCTAAGCATGATATCAATGAGTCTCTCAAAGCTATGAGAATTTCCATTGACGAGTGCAAAGAAAGAACCGCTAAATTGCGTGCTAAGAAAGATTGCTTTGTAAAGGTGTGTTCTTCTAGTTTCCATGAAAATAATGAAGAAGGTCTTAAAGTTATTGATGTGTCCCCTATGAGATCTTTGTTTTGCAATATGAATCTTAATAATGATGGGACTGGAGATGAGTCAACTTTAGTTAAAAGGCGTCCCAATGATTCGGAGTTTTTAGATCTTGATGCTAAATTTGGTAAAAGTGGGATTGGAGATGTCAAGACTTTAAATAGCATTGAACCCACTATCTTGGATTTCAAGGAATTTAATTATGATAATTGTTCTTTAGAAGATTGTATTTCCTTGTTGCAATCCGTTGTGAATTCTCATCATGCTTATAGTCAAAATAAAGCTTTTACCAAACATATTGTGGATGCCTTGATGCAATCTTTTGATGAAAAACTTAATTTGGAAGTTTCTATACGTAGAAAACTTTATGATGAGTGGGAACCTACTATAAAGATTAAAATTAAAGATCATGAGTGTTATGCTTTATGTGATTTGGGTGCTAGTGTTTCCACGATTCCGAAAACTTTATGTGATATTCTAGGTTTCCATGATCTTGATGATTGCTCTTTAAATTTGCACCTTGCGGATTCCACCATTAAAAAGCCAATGGGAAGGATCAATTATGTTATCATTGTTGCAAATATAAATTTGGTGCCCGTAGATTTTATTGTTCTTGTTATAGATTGCAATCTTTCTTGCCCTATTATTCTTGGTAGACCTTTCCTTAGAACGATTGGTGCAATTATTGATATGAAGGAAGGGAATATTAGATTCCAATTTCCATTAAGGAAAGGCATGGAGCACTTTCCAAGAAAGAAACTCAAATTACCTTATGAATCTATCATGCGAGCTACTTATGAATTGAGTGCCAAAGATGGCACTACTTAGATCTATCCTCGCTTTTACGCCTAGCTAGGGGCGTTAAACGATAGCGCTAGTTGGGAGGCAAGCCAATTTTATTTGTGTTTTTTGTTTTGTTTCTGTTTAGTAATAAATTTTGCATCTACCTTCTGTTTAGATGTGTTTTTATGTTTTAATTAGTGTTTGTGCCAAGTAGAACCTATAGGATAACCTATAGTGTTAGTTAATTTGATTCTGCTGAAAAACAGAAACTTTGCACGCACGAAAATAATTTTAGTAATTCACAGAAACGTGCCTTTGCGTTGATTATTTTTTCTGTAGATCAATAGACAAATTTCCCAGGACTTACTATTTTGGTAGGATTTTTAGAGTTACATAAGTATTCGAGAGTTACAGATTGCTACACACTGTTCTGTTTTTGACAGATTCTGTTTTTCGTGTGTTGTTTGCTTATTTTTATGCATCTATGGATAGTATTAAGTGGTATGAACCATAGAGAACTTGGAATACAGTAGGTTTAACACCAATATAAATAAAGAATGAGTTCATTACAGTACCTTATGTGGTGGTTTTTCTTTCTTTCACTAACGGAGCTTATGAGATTTCCTGTTGAGTTTTGTGTTGTGAAGTTTTCAAGTTTTGGGTAAAGATTTGATGAACTATGGAATAATAGTGGCAAGAGCCTAAGATTGGGGATGCCCAAGGCACCCCAATATATTCAAGAATAGCCAAAAGCCTAAGCTTGGGGATGCCCCGGAATGCATCCCCTCTTTCGTCCTTGTTTATCGGTAACTTTACTTGGAGCTATATTTTTATTCGCCACATGATATGTGTTTTGCTTGGAGCATCTTGTATGATATTAGTATTTGCTTTTTAGTTTTCCACAATCATCCTTTCTGTACACACCTTTTGGGAGAATCCCATTTAATGGAATTTATTAGAATACTCTATGTGCTTCACTTATATCTTTTGAGTTGGATAGTTTTTGCTCTAGTGCTTCACTTATATCTTTTAGAGCACGGCGGTGGCTTAATTGTGTAGACACGGTTAGTCTCTCATGCTTCACTTATATCATTTTGAGAGTCTCTTAGAACAGCATGGTATTTGCTATGGTTATAAAATTGGTCCTAGAATGGTGGGCATCCAAGTAGGGTATAATAAAAACTATCATAGGAAGTGAATTGGATGCTATGATAAATTTGATACTTGATAACTGTTTTGAGATATGGAGGTAGTGATATTAGAGTCATGCTAGTTGGGTGACTATGAATTTAAATAATGCTTGTTTTGAAGTTATCAAGTCCCATAGCATGCACGTATGGTTAAAGTTGTGTAACAAATTTGAAACATGAGGTGTTCTTAGATTGTGCATCCTTATGAGTGGCGGTCGGGGACGAGCGATGGTCTTTTCCTACCAATCTATCCCCCTAGGAGCATGCGCGTAGTGCTTGGTTTTTGATGACTTGTAGATTTTTGCAATATGTATATGAGTTCTTTTGACTAATGTTGAGTCCATGGATTATACGCACTCTCACCCTTCCATCATTGCTAGCCTCTTCGGTACCGTGCATTGCCCTTTCTCACCTTGAGAGTTGGTGCAAACTTCGCCGGTGCATCCAAACCTCATGATACGATACGCTCTATCACACATAAACCTCCTTATATCTTCCTCAAAACAGCCACCATACCTACCTATTATGGCATTTCCATAGCCATTCCGAGATATATTTCCATGCAACTTTCCACCGTTCCGTTTATCATCATGACACATATTATCATTGTCATATTGCCTTGCATGATCATGTAGTTGACATCATATTTGTGGAAGAGCTACCATGCATAAATTTTCATACATGTCACTCTTGATTTATTGCCCATCCCGGTACACCGCCGGAGGCATTCATATAGAGTCATATCTTGTTCTAGTTTTGATTTGTAATTCATGAGTTGTAAATAAATAGAAGTATGATGATCATCATTATTAGAGCATTGTCCCCAAATAAAAAAAGGCCAAATAAAAAAAGAAAGGCCAAATAAAAAATAAAATAAAAAAGAGAAAGGCCAAATAAAAAAAGAAAGGCCCAAAAAAAAGAAAATAAAAAGGGGGCAATGTTACTATCCTTTTCCACACTTGTGCTTCAAAGTAGCACCATGTTCTTCATGTAGAGAGTCTCATATGTTGTCACTTTCATATACTAGTGGGAATTTTTCATTATAGAACTTAGCTTGTATATTCCTACGATGGGCTTCCTCAAAATGCCCTAGGTCTTCGTGAGCAAGCAAGTTGGATGCACACCCACTAGTTTCTTCTGTTGAGCTTTCATACATTTATAGCTCTAGTGCATCCGTTGCATGGCAATCCCTACTCCTCATGTTGACATCTATTGATGGGCATCTCCATAGCCCGTTGATTATCCTCGTCAATGTGAGACTTTCTCCTTTTTTGTCTTCTCCACACAATCCCCATCATCATATTCTATTCCACGCATAGTGCTATATCCATGGCTTACGCTCATGTATTGCGTGAAAGTTGAAAAAGTTTGAGATTATTTAAGTAGAAACAATTGCTTGGCTTGTCATCGGGGGTGTACAAGATGGGAGCATTTTTGTGTGACAAAAATGAAGCATAGCCTAACTATATGATTTTGTAGGGATGAACTTTCTTTAGCCATGTTATTTTGAGAAGACATGATTGCTTTGATTAGTATGCTTGAAGTATTACTATTTCTTATGTCAATATGAACTTTTATTTTGAATCATTTGGATCTGAACATTCATGCCACAATAAAGAAAATTACATTGAGAATTATGCTAGGTAGCATTCCACATCAAAAATTCTGTTTTTATCATTTACCTACTCGAGGACGAGCAGGAATTAAGCTTGGGGATGCTTGATACGTCTCCAACGTATCTATAATTTTTTATTGTTACATGCTATTATATTACCCGTTTTGGATGTTTATGGGCTTTACTTTACACTTTTATATCATTTTTAGGACTAACCTACTAATCGGAGGCCCAGCCCATATTGCTTTTTTTGCCTATTTTAGTGTTTCGAAGAAAAGGAATACCAAACGGAGTCCAAACGGAATGAAACCTTCGGGAGCGTGATTTTCGGAACAAACATGATCCAGAGGACTTGGAGTGCAAGTCAAGAAGAAATTGAGGAAGCCACGAGGGTGGAGGGCGCGCGCCCCCTACTGGGCGTGCCCCCCTATCCCGTGGGCCCCTTGGGCATTCACCGACCTACTTCTTCCTCCTATATATACCCACGTACCCCGAGAACATCAGAGGGGACCACGAAAAACTATTTCCACCACCGTATCCTTCTGTATCCGCGAGATCCCATCTTGGAGCCTTCGCCGGCGCTCCACCGGAGGGGGAATCAACCATGGAGGGCTTGTACATCAACACCATAGCCTCTCCGATGAGTTGTGAGTAGTTTACCACGAACCATCGGGTCCATAGTTATTATCTAGAAGGCTTATTCTCTCTTTTTGAATCTCAATACCATGTTCTCCTCGATCTTCTTGGAGATCTATTCGATGTAACTCTTTTTGGGGTGTGTTTGTCGAGATCCACTGAATTGTGGGTTTATGATCAAGTTTATCTATGAGAAATATTTGAATCTCCTATGAATTCTTTTATGTGTGATTAAGTTATCTTTGCAAGTCTCTTCAAATTATCAGTTTGGTTTGGCCTACTAGATTGATCTTTCTTGCAATGGGAGAAGTGCTTAGCTTTGGGTTCAATCTTGCGGTGTCCTTTCCCAGTGACAGCAGGGGCAGCAAGGCACGTATTATATCGTTGCCATCGAGGATAAAAAGATGGGGTTTATATCATATTGCATGATTTTATACCTCTACATCATGTCATCTTTCTTAATGCGTTACTCTGTTCTTTTGAACTTACTACTCTAGATGCATGCTGGATAGCGACCGAAGTGTGGAGTAATAGTAGTAGATGCAGGCAGGAGTCAGTCTACTTGTCACGGACGTGATGCCTATATACATGATCATGCCTAGATAATCTCATAATTATTCGCTTCTCTATCAATTGCTCGACAGTAATTTGTTCACCCATCGTAATACTTATGCTATCTTGAGAGAAGCCACTAGTGAAACCTATGGCCCCCGGCTCTATCTTTTATCATATAAACTTTCAATCTACTTTTATTTGCATCTTTACTTTTCCTATCTATATTATAAAATACCAAAAACATATTTATCTTATCATATTATCTCTATCAGATCTCACTTTCGCAAGTGGTCGTGAAGGGATTGACAACCCCTTTATTGTGTTGGTTGCAAGTTCTTGTTTGTTTGTTAGGTGTGTGGGACTTTTGAGGAGCCTCCTACTGGATTGATACCTTGGTTCTCAGAAACTGAGGGAGATACTTACGCTACTATTGCTGCATCACCCTTTCCTCTTCAAGGAAAACCAACGCAAGCTCAAGACATAGCATCGACCTCCTCAACGCCCACAAGCTCTACCATGGCTATCGCCAAAGCTTGGATGCGTTCTCCTAGATCCTCGGCAGTCACCATGGCCTAATCAAAGGCCTTATCACGGGCAAGTTCCGTTCCAATGGCAAGGACCGAGCCAAGCTTACCGAGTGTTCCGATCCCCCGCCATAGATCAGCTCAAGAAGCTCAGTTTTAATGATGGGCATATGCGCTTGCTTCCAACGTTCGCGCTCCGCTTCACGCCCATGCTGCGCCTCGCCAAGTTCATGAACTGCTATCCCCCTTAATGACGCGCCTGCTCTTTTTCTACCACGACTGAAGCAGCTCGAGCTCGTCGTCGTCCGCATCCCAAAGGATGACATGGAGCGCCTGCTCCGCGGCTATACTACACTCGAGTTCCTTCGTCTTCAGGCGATGAATTGGTCGAGTACCTTGCACATCACCTCCAGGACTCTCAGGACTATTTATGTGTGTTGCTGGTGCTACAACGAGAGATCACAAAAGGTGGACCACAATATGGTCATCCAGGACACACCTTCACTTGAGAGATTACTTGTAGTTGATCAACAAGGTCCAACAAGAATCAATGTCATTTCTGTGCCGAAATTGAAAGTGGTGGGCTACTCGTCTGTCAAATACTACAACTTTCTGGTACAGCAGTCGCCTTATACCATGTTATTTCTAGTTTAGAAGATGTATGTTCGTTTGTCATCCAGTGAAGCTTCACCCAGACTCTGGGCACAGTGAAGGTGTTCGCACTAGAATCTGTCGGCCCCAACTTGGACCAAGTTGTCAGTTGCCTGAGATGCTTTCCGTGCCTGAAGAAGTTGTATATCGAGGTGATGTTCCTTTCCTGTTAAATGTTAACCATAAGGGAGTTCAATTTTTTGCAACTTTTCCCAAGTTTACAATGACAATGTACTACAATTTCTGAAGGAATTTTGGAGGATTTTAGGACATACACCCCCACCCCATATTGGTTGCTTCATTCATATGGTTACAATCGTCCATTGATACGTCTCCAACGTATCTATCATTTTTATTGTTCCGTGCTATTATATTACCCGTTTTGGATGTTTATGGGCTTTACATTACACTTTTATATCATTTTTGGGACTAACCTAATAACCAGAGGCCCAGCCCGACTTGCTGTTTTTTTGCATATTTCAGTGTTTCGAAGAAAAGGAATATCAAGCAGAGTCCCAACGGAATGAAACCTTCGGGAGCGATCTTTTCGGAACAAACGCAATCCAGGAGACTTGGAGTGGACGCCAAGAAGCAGCCGAGGCGGCCACGAGGGTCCAGGGCGCGCCCTAAGGGGGTGGGTGTGCCCCCACCCTCGTGGGCCCCTCGTGGCTCCCCTGACTGACCTTCTTCGCCTATATATACTTGCATAACCTAAAAACATCGAGGAGCACCACGAAACCCTATTTCCACCGCCGCAACCTTCTGTACCCGTGAGATCCCATCTTGGAGCCTTCAACGGCGCTCCGCTGGAGGGGGAATATACATGAAACCTATGGCCCCCGGGTCTATCTTTTATCATATAACTTTCCAATCTACTTTATTTTTGCAATCTTTACTTTCCAATCTATATCATAAAAATACCAAAAATATTTATCTTATCTTATTATCTCTATCAGATCTTACTTCTGCAAGTGACCGTGAAGGGATTGACAACCCCTTTATCGTGTTGGTTGTGAGGTTCTTGTTTGTTTGTGTAGGTACGAGGGACTTGCGCAGAGCCTCCTACTGGATTGATACCTTGGTTCTCAAAAACTGAGGGAAATACTTACGCTACTTTGCTGCATCACCCTTTCCTCTTCAAGGGAAAACCAACGCGGTGCTCAAGAGGTAGCATCCATATGCATTTCTCCTTTGGATTCATCTATACTATTTTTCGTAGGGATTTTTTAATCCAATCCAACCTCTTGTGAAGAAGGCTACATGTTTCTAGATTGTAATCAAATGCCCATGTTAATCATGCCAGATCAAAGATGGCACGTTGGTGCATTTTACAAATCCTGCAAACCAAATGGGCGTGTAGCAGTGTTCAAAACTGCATGTAGGCACCAACACGTTCTCTTCTTTTGCAGATAATAATAGCCCAAAGGTGGATAATGTTTATAACAACAATCACATCGAATGCCTGGATCTGCATCTCTCAAATATTACTTTGAACTCCTACCGAGGGACCTTACCGGAGATTACACTCACCAGATTCTTTCTTGCTAGAGCAAAGGTGCTGAGGGTACTGAGGTTGAACACACATTTAATTAGGAAAGATGAATGGTATGATTATCAGAGCCGGCAGGTACTGCAGAATGGAAGAGCCTCCAAAAATGCCAAACTTCGTATTGGAAGAGCATATGGCAAAGCAATTGCAACTCATTGTGTCAAACCCATACATGACTTGTCAGCGGCTGATCCCTTTTCAGAAATGATGCAGCTTGCAATGTTTGAATTTGGGCGTTGTAATCTATGGATTTGAACCTTGCAATATTTATGGTATTTGTTATATTGAACCATTTCTGTTATCTTGTCTCAACGCAAACAGTTCATCTGAGTGAACCGCATGTCATATATCGCACACACCTTGATCTGACTGACCGTTTCTTTTGTGTCGCCTAATCACAAATAGTTCATCCGAGTGAACTATATGATGTACATCGCACACACCTTGATCTGGCTGACCATTTCTTTTGTGTTGCCTAATCACAAACAGTTCATCCGAGTGAACTGTATGATGTACATTGCACACACCTTCATCCGGCTGCCCGTTTCTTTTGTTCCTCCTCTTCAAAAATGGTAATTGAATTGAACCGTATGCCCCGAATCACACACGCAACTAAAATCTGAACCGTGTTTGATGCATCCGTTATCGCAAATGTTTTGCACCTTTTTTGACGGTTTTTTACACCACCGTTTGTGATTATGGCATCGCACACAATTTCGTCGAAGGGTCTCTGATCGTAGTGTCGTGTTAGCAGCATCCTACAGTAGTGTTTGGGATCATTTGGTTTTCGTGAAGTGACTTATACACCTAGACGGAGGGAGTACCTTGCTCATGCAAATATTAAATGCTTAGAGCCAACCTAATAGCTATTCTAAGAGCCAACCTATTATATGAGTATTTTTTATGATGACTCTAAGTGAGGTGGCATCTCCTTATAGCCAACAGTCGGCTACATTGGAGCACTCCGGCAAGGCCTAGAGGTTAATTTGAGAACAAGTACCTCGAGGTTAATTTGACAGAAGTGACTAATAAGTTGACAGAGGTCATATGACCTTTTTTGGAAACATGTCGTAAAGTAACGCGATAGACCTTCTTTCAAGTCAATTAGCATGTGTTCAAAAAATAAAAAATATTAAAAAGTAACACAATAGACCTTCGATTAACATGTGTTCAAAAAAACAAAAAATGTCAAAAATTAAAAAAAGACCTAGATATTAACTAGATAGATGGGTCACTGCAAAGGTTTATTATAAACCTTTGCAGTGACCCATCAGTCTAGTTAATATCAAGTACACTTCCCATCAGGTCACCCATCTCATGACTACTCTAGTGAAAGATCGTGGATGTCGCCTAGAGGGGGGGTGAATAGGCACTTTAAAATAATTACGGTTTAGGCTTGAACAAATGCGGAATAAACCTAACGGTTAATTTGTCAAGCACAAAACCTACAACAACTAGGCTCACCTATGTGCACCAACAACTTATGCTAAGCAAGATAAGCAACTATGTGATAGCAAGATATATGACAAAGAACAATATGGCTATCACAAAGTAAAGTGCATAAGTAAAGGGGCTCGGGTAAGAGATAACCGAGGCACGCGGAGACGACGATGTATCCCGAAGTTCACACCCTTGCGGATGCTAATCTCCGTTTGGAGCGGTGTGGAGGCACAATGCTCCCCAAGAAGCCACTAGGGCCACCGTAATCTCCTCACGCCCTCGCACAATGCAAGATGCCGTGATTCCACTAAGGGACCCTTGAGGGCGGTCACCGAACCCGTACAAATGGCGACCCTTGGGGGCGGTCACCGAACACGTACACTTTGGCAACCCTTGGGGGCGGTCACCGGTGACCGTCAAATTGCTCGGGGCGATCTCCACAACCTAATTGGAGACCCCGACGCTTGCCCGGAGCTTTACACCACAATGATTGAGCTCCGAACACCACCAACCGTCTAGGGCGCCCAATCACCCAAGAGGAACAAGCTCAAGGGCACCAAGCACCCAAGAGTAATAAGCTTCTCAACTTGTAACATCCACGTATCACGTGGAGAACTCAAACCGATGCACCAAATGCAATGGCAAGGGCACACGGAGTGCCCAAGTCCTTCTCTCTCAAATCCCACCGAAGCAACTAATGCTAGGGAGGAAGATGAGAGGAAGAACAAGAAGGAGAACACCAAGAACTCCAAGATCTAGATCCAAGGGGTTCCCCTCACATAGAGGAGAAAGTGATTGGTGGAAGTGTGGATCTAGATCTCCTCTCTCTTTTCCCTCAAAAACTAGCAAGAATCCATGGAGGGATTGAGAGTAGCAAGCTCAAGGAAGGTCAACAATGGGGGCAAAAACGAGCTCAAGGGATAAGAAACCATTGGGGAAGAAGACCCCCTTAAATAGGTCCCCACGAATC
The DNA here is from genome assembly GCF_002162155.2 of Triticum dicoccoides. Lineage (NCBI taxonomy): Eukaryota > Viridiplantae > Streptophyta > Magnoliopsida > Poales > Poaceae > Triticum > Triticum dicoccoides. The sequence continues at coordinate 183,075,374 of NC_041381.1, forward strand.
TGCCCGTTATGTGCAGAAAGATGTAGGACCGGTACAACCGGTGCACGAACTGGTACAACCAGCCAAAATAGAGGAAAAACAAACCTGGGAAAAGCTCTAAGCGGTACAACAGCCCGGGGAACCGGTAGTACCGGTAAAACCGGTCAACAACCGCCCAAGAACCGCTCCAAAACAGAAACTAGTCCGGTGGTAGAGCGGTACATGGCCGGAACAACCTCCGGACGAATTCTGGAGCGGTACAACCGCTCCAAACACCGGTTGTACCGGTCAACCGGTACAACCTCTCTACGGGGCGGTACAACCTCTCTATGTAAAACAGGCAATATCAAAACAGCCACAACTTTCGCATACGAGCTCCGAATTCGATGAAACCAAGTTTGTTGGAAAGCTAGCAACAAGGGCTAACACAATCTTGATAGAAATATCAATAAGAAGCAAATGAGAAAATGCCCATAAGTAAATGGTGAGAACCATTCCTTGGATAAGACCAGTGAAACCTCCAACACCGAAAACATCATAGAAGACGCATGCGAACTCCGTTTTCAATGAACTCAAGCTTGTCATCAAGATGACCATAAGCTCTAAGACCCACAAAGAGAACCAAACAAGAACGAAGAAACATGATGCAAGGATGCAATGGTCTGAGCTCTCTACTAACGATACGATCAAGCTACCAACTTGAGAGCCCCCCTTGATAGTACGGCAAACGATCCTATAACCCGGTCTCCCAACTACCATCACGAGACCGGTAAAAGAGAAAACCTATCAAGGGAAAACCTTTGCCTTGCACATGGTCCACTTGAGCTAGATGATGACGATCTTGACTCCCTCAAGTTGGACCACCTTTCTTGATTGCGTTGGCTCGATGAAGACTAGATGATTGCTCCCCCATAGTCCACTATGGGTGAGCGACTCTTCGGCACATCTTCACAAGTCCATTGACACCACAAAGGATGGCAAGATTCTAACTTGATTGCTCCCCCATACTCCATTATGGGTGAGCCACTCTTCGTGTTGCTCCACTTGAACTTGCACACTGCAAACTTGATGACGATCACCACTTGATGTCATCCTCCATGGGTTGTATGGATCTTCCTCTTGACGCAAGACCATGGAATCATACCTAACCCCACAAAGAACTCTCACGTAGACCATGGGTTAGTACACAAAGCGTAATGGACAATGCTTACCATACCATGGGAACACTTGGTCCCTCTCGGTACAACTTGTGCGCTTTGTGTGTTGATCAACTTGAATCACTCTCTGTACTTAGTCTAGATCAATCTTGAATCTTTCCAAATCTCTTCATTTGGATGATGTCTTGAAGGTAAACATGAATGATCACACAATCTTCTTCTTCAATACATGCTTGCAATAAGCTCAACACTCACATGACCGATCTTTGGATAATTCCTTAATAGCACCGCGGTCATCACAAATTCTCCTTGAAACCAACAAATGGACTCCAAGAAAAACCTATGGACAAACCCTTCAAATATAACTCAAGGCAACCATTAGTCCATAGAGATTGTCATCAATTACCAAAACCAAACATGGGGGCATCGCATGTTCTTTCATCTAGGCTCAGCACAATTAACTTGGGAGTTCTGTTAGATGAGCTATCGGTAGGGAAGTTTGTCCTTGCTGATATAGGATGCCTCTTCGTATCATTTATGGCGTACCTAGATGACCGCCTGGTGCCGCCCAATAGCCAATGCCACGTCCCCTGCGAATGTAGAAGCTTCCCTCCCTCGTCTAGCTGGTTCGCGCGTTTTCCCCTGTTTTTGCCGCATGCCCACCTATAGAACCGCCTCGCACTGACAATTCCTCTCCAAACACCTAGGGAGGCGGTTGAACCAAACAAGTATAACTTGTTTCTAGTGGGTATATTGACGTGGCATTGAAAGGGTGTGATAGCTGACTCTGGCAAAATAATTAACTACAACGTTGGCATCGTAAAGCAAAAGCTTCTCCTCGTCCTGCGAGCCACCGTGCGCGTGTGAGCGACGGAAGGGGTTGTACTAGTAGTAGTAAGCAAAGCTTCTCCTCGTTTGCGAGTAGACCAGACACATCAAAAGTAGTGCATTAGTCTCCAAAAAGGGTTGACCATGTCCATGGCTACCATCTCGTGCTTCGTCATTTAGTGTGCTTCTCGACGTTCTGCGAGTTGACAGGACACATCAAAGTTAATATGTATTTAGTACTCTCTCCAAAAAGGGCCGACCATGTCTATGGCTACCATCCCGTGCTCCTTCATTAAGTGCGTGCACTATTCACATGCCATGGAGGAGGAAAAATATTGTGTAGTACTAGGTGTCATCGTAGTGCACAACTCACTTACGCATTGCTTATCTCCATTTTCTTGCATGACACATGCACCTTGATGCTAGATGTCCCGCGTGTTGGCAAAAGGATGACCAAAGCTCATGTCAAAAAAAGTGGAAGAACATACATTCCCAGCGACCGAGAAGGAGCAAGGAACCTCATTGTCGGTGTCAAAATCAGCGGATCACGAGTAGGGGGTCCCGAACTGTGCATCTAAGGCTAATGGTAACAGGAGGCGGGGGACACGATGTTTACCCAGGTTTGGGCCCTCTCGATGGAGGTAATACCCTACTTCCTGCTTGATTGATCTTGATGATATGAGTATTAGAAGAGTTGATCTACCACGAGATCGTAGAGGCTAAACCCTAGAAGCTAGCCTATGATTATGATTGTATCTTGTCCTACGGACTAAACCCTCTGGTTTATATAGACACCGGAGGGGGCTAGGGTTACACAGAGTCGGTTACAAAGAAGGAGATCTACATATCCGAATTGCTAAGCTTGCCTTCCACGCAAAGGAGAGTCCCACCCGGACACGGGACGAGGTCTTCAAACTTGTATCTTCATAGTCCAACAGTCCGGCCAAAGTATATAGTCCGGCTGTCCGAGGACCCCCTAATCCTGGACTCCCTCAGTAGCCCCTGAACCAGGCTTCAATGACGATGAGTCCGGCGCACAGATTGTCTTCGGCATTGCAAGGCGGGTTCCTTCTCCGAAATACTCCGTAGAAGATTTTGAACATGAGGATCGTGTCCGGCTCTGCAAAACAAATTCCACATACCACCGTAGAGAGCACAATATTCCACAAATCTAATATGTTGAGAACTTTTCATAGTGTGACATCACGCCACGGCCCAGTCATTATTCGAACCATTTTTCTCAACCAGCTACTGCACGTATTGTGAGATGGTTTCCTTGGCACGTCTTGTCGAAGCAGAGATCGTGTCCCCTTAGCGGGATTCTCATCAATACGGGCGTGGGTAACCCAACCGCGCCATCAATCGTGGAGTTTGGGGGAATAAGCGATTTAACGGGGCAAGTGGGGAGGCGCACAGTTTCTACCACCTTTATAAAGTGATAAGGATCCCTCTTTTTCACCCACGCCTTCTTCTTCCTTCGCTCATCCATTCTCGCACGCTCGAGCTCCAGTGCCCAAGTTCTCACCTTCTCCGTAAAGCCATTCCAAACATGTCTGGAGCAGGAGGCAAGTGGATGGCCTCCTCTGTCACGAGGGAGGACATCACAAAGCTCCGGGAGGCCGGATACTTGGCTGCAGACATCGCGCACCGGCTCCCGGACGCAGGGCAGATCATCCCTTCTCCGGAACCCCATGAGAGGGTCGTATTCCTTCCCCACTTTGTCCGCGGACTGGGATTCCCCCTCCACCCATTTGTCCACGGGCTCATGTTCTACTACGGGCTGGACTTCCATGATCTGGCCCCCCAATTTCATCCTCAACATCTCGGCGTTTATCGTCGTGTGCAAGGCCTTCCTCTGCATCAAGCCCCACTTCAGCCTATGGCTGAAGACCTTCAACGTGAAGCTAAAGATAGTGTCTGGCCAGCAAGCAGAGTGCGGAGGCGCGATGGTGGGCAAGATGCCCAACGTCATTTGGCTCAAAGGCTCCTATGTGGAGACCGTGAAGGGGTGGCAATCGGGGTGGTTCTCCTTCACCGAGCCGCGCGACGCCAACTGGGTGGCGGCCCCTGAATTTCGATCTGGCATCCCCATGCGGCTCACCTCCTGGAAGAATAAGGGCTTAGCATGGGGCGCGCCGGCGGAGCTGACTGGACTCCAGAACTGCGTCAAAAATATGATAAGCAAGAAGATCAAGCTTGTCAACATGGTCCAGGTCATGCTTTTCCACCAGATCCTCCCGTGTCAAAGACGGGCATTCAATATGTGGGAGTTCGATTCGGCCAAGAACCAGATGCTGCAAGAGCTCTTCGACACGACGCACAAAGACGTCTGGAAGGTGTTGTTCAAGGCCGTCGAAGTACCTCCTCCCACTACCGAGGATCGCGGACTTAGCGCACAGTGCCCCTCCAATCCGGTAGGCTCTCTATTTTTCATAAGACGTGCCTTTCCCCCGTGTATTCGTCGGAGGAATCTAAGCCTCCACGCCAATTTTAACAGGAATGGGTAGCGATAGCGGAGCGGATCGACTGTCCAGCTCCACTACCAGAAGATCCAGCAACAGCTCTCTTGATAGAGATGCTGTTTCCGGCGCCCTACGAGGTGCCGGAGAAGAAGGCTAAGAAGAAGGCCACAGGGACCAGGAAAGGTCTCCGGCGCAAGGTGGTGTTGGACTCATCGTCCGAAGACACCAAGGCGCACTCCTCCAACAAAAACGAGGAGGAGGAAGAGGAAAACCCTCCCCCCCCCCAACCGAGGGGGAGAAGAAAAGGAAGGCCACCCCGTATGGGGAGGCCAAAGGGTCCAAGAAGGGAAGGACCCTCCCTCCGGACCACTCCAGAATAGCCGCCTACAGCGATGAGGAGTGGCTGCCCAGGAAAAAGCCCCTGGCGAAGTCGTAAGTATCCGGATACCGTAATACTTCTGGCATGTTTTGCTTTATTGCTTCTGATCATGTTAAATATGATCGTGTAGTCCGTCCAAAGCCCGCATCAACTTATCCTCCTCGGATGGGTCTTTGGGCGCGTTGGCGATGAACAGCGATTCGCTCCTGACTGCCACCACCCTCGGCCCGCGGACGACACCGAGGTGTTGTCTCAAAGGATACCGGGCCAGGGGGAGATAGTTCTGGAGGCGCCCCAAGGCGAAATCCCCGACGCCGGGCACATGGGGGGGATGACCCCCATGGATTCTGATGAGGGGGGCCGCAGCAAGTTTGGCCCCCAGCCGAATACTGAACCGGAACCTCCAGTGGTTCCGGATTTAGGCAGGCAGCCCCTCGCTAAGGGGGGCGAGCCACCTGTGCTGATGACCTCTGTCCATCCAGAGGCATCGGACAACTTGATGGAAGCGCTTCAGGGCCCTTCCCTTGATGAAGAACACCGTACTCTTATGAGTACGGTGATTGCGAAGGTTCGATCCGTCAAAAGCGGATTGACCAAAGCCTGCGCCAGCCTCCTAATAGGCTTTGAGGTAAGTAATTAAATTATGAGGAAATATCACACTATAGACAGTAGCCCGTGATGCTCTGTTTGGTGTTCGGAAAGAAAGGCTGAACAGAGGATCAAATAACATCCCCAGGAGTCTAATCATATTATGTCTATGTGAATAAGCAGGCATCATTGCTGGCCGCTGCCACCATACTGCGGAGGTCTCCGGACTGAAGCGGGACCTGGGGCGGGCCGAGGAAGAGCTCGGCCTCGTGAAGAGGCAGCTCAAGGAGAACAAAGGTAAGCGATACCCTGTCTTTATGTCATATAAAGGAAATATTGTTGATGCTAATAGAAGTATCATGAATTTTAATAGGGGACACGACCGAAGTGGCGGCGCTTAAGAAGGCGTTGTTCGAGGCCGAAGACAAAGTGGCCAAGGAGCACACCGAGCGCGAGAAGCAGGAGGCTCGGGTGGATGAGGTCCAGCAAGAGCTCCAGGACTTCGTAAAAAAATTCGAGTCCTTGGAGCGTGACTCCAAGATGCAAGAGTCCGAGCTTGCGAAGGCCCTCCAGAGTGCGCAAGACGCCAAGGCCGAAGTCCAAAAGGCCCTCCAGGAGATTCAGGCAGCCAAGAAGATAGCGGTGGGTAAGGCATTCATTATGCAAAGCAAGCACGTGAAGGATACTTTCCTTTTACTTACCCGAATTCGGAGCTCTCCAGGAGTGTTCGCGGATCTGCGGTGCAGCATATCGGATGCCGTGGAGTTCTACCGTGCCAAAGGAGGAAGCTCAACAGAGAAGTTGTTCTGGTCCCAGTATATTGGGACCAAACATCCGATGCCCTTGAGCGACCAGCTGAAGCAACTGGTCGAACTGCACAAGGCGGCCGAACTAGCCATGAAGGACTTCATAGTCCGGCTGTGGCCTGGCGAGCCCCTGCCCAGCAGCTACTTTTTCCTTGTAAAGCGGATGGTAAATGCCTGTTCGCGGCTTGAAGTCATTAAGCGGTCCGTCTGCATTGAAGGTGCGCGCAGGGCCTTGGCCCATGCGAAAGTGCACTAGGCGAAGATGGACGCCGAGAAGCTGGTGACGGAGGGGCCGCCGAAGGGCAAGGACCATCGCCAGCCCGAACAATATTATGACAATGTCCTGAAGGGTGACTGCCTTGTGGCGGAGGAATGCACTAAGGATGTAATATTTGAATGAATGTACTTATGTCATCCTGTAATATGAAAACGAGTTCATGTGTGCTATATAATGCTTGTTGATTTAAAATATTACATTCTGTGCGGCCATTTATAAAGTCTGAGAGTTGGCCAGTCGTCGGCTTCTGCCCCCATGTAACTAGTACTGGGGTGTTCGGGATAAACCTAAACACTCTTTATCCAAAATATTTGGTCCTTTAAGGAGGTGTTTAGCGCAGCGAACAAGCCAATCGGACTATACAGCTTTATCACTCCACTTATCCATAGAAGTCTACAATTTTAAATTTTGGTGAAGCCCCTAGTATTCGGAAGACCGAACTTGGGGCGCTATGCATACCTAAATCGGACAAGGTCGATTCCTCACCCAAAGCAGAAAAAATCTTTAAGGATTTGAGACCTCTCGAATAGCGACCAGCTCTTGCCTCATCGTGGCAGTCAGTTTTCGCCTTTATCTACTGAGGTATTCGTCCGGAAGAACCGAGACACAACCGCAGTAGTTCTCCCTGTGCTACCTTAGCCGATATAGTGGAACATAAGGTACCAAAACATGGGAGCCGGGCAAACCCAATTATTGACCCAAGACATGATTCGAAGCTGATGCATATAGTTCTATAAGTTCGGGGTGCCGCACTGTCGAAAGTGTTCGAACTTCTCTTGCTGTGTTATGGGGTATACTGAAGCCCCTGGCGAGCCGGACATACCAAAATGTACGGGTGCAATTTGTAATAAATAAGCAGTAAAGGAAAGGATAAAGAAATGTAATAGTAAGCTGACGTTGTACATTATTTTCATTGTTATTTAAATAATACGTCAAAGCATATGTATACAAGTAATGCGATAGGCAAAATAGGACTATTTGACATGTCCTGGCCAAGGGTAAGCTGCATGTGTGTATGTAAAACAGTTATGTCCGATGTATGCCAAAGCTTCTTGTCTCCTTGGTGTTTCCATCCCGTTATATGTACGATGGTCGGACTATCGGGAGGGCCTCCTAAAAACAAAAAGGTGTGAAGATATACGGATCCTGAGGCGGTTGAGCCGCATTGCGGATCGTGTCATAGCCATGCCTCCGCCTATGCCCATGGAATCTTGAGTGCGTAATTATGTACGCGCAGCACAAATTTTGCCGCTTGACTGGGACTAGGGCGGAGGCCGAACTGCTAGGCAAGCTCTGGACGTGCCGGGCGATCCTGTTGCAGGGTACTCCGGACTCTCTTGACGGTGTCCGGTGGTTTTGTCGCCGAATTGGCGGTCTGCCTAAGAAGGCTGCTTTGTACTTCTGCTGCGAGGGCCGCAGTGTGCTCCTCCGTACGGAGCGAGTGCTCTGTGTTTCCATTAACTATTATAACCCCGCGAGGTCCTGGCATTTTGAGCTTTAGGTATGCATAATGCGGTACCGCATTGAATCTGGCGAATGCGGTTCGTCTGAGTAGTGCGTGATAGCCACTGCGGAAGGGGACGATATCGAAGATTAACTCCTTGCTTCGGAAATTGTCCAGAGATCTGAAGACCACTTCCAGTGTGATTGAGCCCGTGTAACATGCCTCTACACCTGGTATGACACCCTTAAAGGTGGTTTTTGTGGGTTTGATCCTTGAGGGGTCGATGCCCATTTTGCGCACTGTATCCTGATAGAGCAGGTTCAGGCTGCTGCCACCGTCCATAAGGACTCTTGTGAGGTGGAATCCATCAATTATGGGGTCAAGGACCAATGCAGCAGAACCACCATGACGGATACTGGTAGTGTGGTCCCTGCGATCGAAAGTGATCGGACAATAAGACCATGGGTTGAACTTTGGGGCGACTGGCTCCATCACATAGACGTCCCTTAGTGCACGCTTCCGTTCCCGCTTGGGGATATGGGTTGCGTATATCATGTTTACCGTTTTCACTTGGGGAGGGAATTTCTTCTGTCCTCCTGTGTTCGGCGGCCGAGGCTCTTTGTCGTCGTTGCTGTGCAGCCCCTTTTCATTGTTTTCGGCATTCAACTTGCCGGCCTGTTTGAACACCCAACATTCTTTGTTGGTCTAGTTGGCTGGTTTATCGGGGGTGCCGTGAATTTGACACGAGCGATCGAGTATGCGGTCCAAACTGGACGGGCCCGGATTGTTTCTTTTGAAAGGCTTTTTACGCTGACCTGACTTATAGCCACTGAATCCGGCATTGACTGTCGTGTCTTCGGCATTGTCACTATTGTTGCGACGCTTGTGTCCGTTGCATCGTGGCTTGCCGTTGCTATCTTTGGCATCGGAAGTGCGAGGATTTCTTGATGTGCTATTGCTGTGAGCCAGCCAGCTGTCCTCCCCCGCACAGAAGCGGGTCATGAGTGTCGTGCGGGCTGCCATGGACTTCGGCTTCTCTTGGCCGAGGTGTCTGGCAAGCCATTCATCACGGATGTTATGCTTAAAGGCCGCTAAGGCTTCAACATCCGGACAGTCGACGATTTGGTTCTTTTTAGTTAGGAACCGAGTCCAGAATTTCCTGGCTGACTCTCCGGGCTGTTGGGTTATGTGACTTAAGTCATCAGCATCCGCTGGTCGTACATAAGTGCCCTGGAAGTTGTCAAGGAATGCATATTCCAAGTTCTCCCAACTGCCAATGGAGTTTGCCGGCAGGCTATTCAGCCAATGTCGAGCTGGTCCTTTGAGTTTTAGTGGGAGGTACTTGATGGCATGTAGATCATCACCGCGGGCCATGTGATTGTGGAGAAGTAAATCTTCAATTCATACCACGGGGTCTATTGTGCCATCATATGATTCGATGTTCACGGGTTTAAACCCTTCTGGGAATTCATGATCCATTACTTCATCGGTGAAGCATAGGGGGTGTGCGGCGCCTATATGTCGGGCTACATCACGACGGTCATCGTCACGCCTTGTGGCGCGACCTCGTGATCCGTAGATCAATCTTGACTGTCCTGCTTTGTTTTCTAATGCATCTCGCAGGTCCTTCGTGTAGCCTCGGGCCTTAGTGTTACTGTTTTATTGGCGACGGGGTGCGGGCTGAAGCTCGGGCTGATACGCCGCTTTGTCTCGGCCACGAGGTTGCCGGTCAGCCGCATCATGCATTGGTAGTGTGGGCTTTAATGCCTCCTCCTCGAGTTGAGGTAGCAACCTGCGCTTTGGGTAAATTTTGGTAGGGCACTCAAGTCCGTATTCCTCGGCTGCCAGGACTTCAGTCCACCTATCGGTTAGCAGATCTTGATTAGCTTGAAGCTGTTGTTGCTTCTTCTTCAGGCCTTTTGCAGTGGCTATAAGCCGGCGCTTGAAGCGCTCCTGCTCGACGGGATCCTCAGGCACGATGAATGTTTCATCGCCAAGGCTCACTTCGTCTTCGGAGAGGGGCACGCAATTGTCATCCTCTGATTCTCCGTCTGTTGCCTGTTCCCTAGGGCCGGCGTGCCCATCCTCCCGCTCGGCCTGCTTGAAGCTTGGCTGGCCAAGGTTTTTTCATCTTCGACACCATCCGGATTGTTATCATCTCTTGTGCCGGTATCGCTATTTTTGCTATGGCGGGGCTTGGAGCGGTGCCTATGACGTCGGTGCTTAGATTGTTTCTCAAGGGGATTATCCTCCATTGCCTCATTGCCATTGCTTTCTTTGGGGGTATCCACCATGTATATATCATATGATGAGGTGGATGTCTAGCGCCCTGAGGGCGGTGGTTCCTGTTCTTCTCCTGCATCGTCGTCCATACCATCGATGTCTTCGGAGTTGAAGTCAAGCACGTCGGTTAAGTCATCGACGATTGCTATTAAGTGGGTGGTGGGTGGGGAACGAATTTCTTTGTCGTCCGCTTCCCACTCCGGCCGGACATAGTTCGGCCAAGAGTCTCCTGACAGGGAGATATACTTTAGTAAATTTAGCACGTCGCCCAAGGGCGAGTGCTGAAAGATATCCGCGGAGGTAAACTCCATGATCGGTGCCCAATCAGATTCAATAGGCACGGACGCACGCGGTTCAGAACCTATGGCCGGAGACGAGTCCGAGGGTCCGATGACACATATCTCTTTGGAGGCAAAGTCTGTGTTCGGCTCAAGCGCCGATGAGTGTGCGGCCTCCGTGACGGGGTCCATCCACCCGTCTTTGGGTGGCACGATCTGCTCCGGATTGATGGCCGGGGCAGCCGCAGGTGCGATCTCCCGAACACTGTCCGATGGCAGATCTAAGTCATGCTCGTCGTGACTGTTCGGCGCACCTGACATGGGCTCGAATCCATCAAAGATCAAGTCTCCGCGGATGTCGGTTGTGTAGTTTAAGCTTCCAAACCTGACCTGATGGCCAGGGGCGTAGCTGTTGATCTACTCCAGATGGCCAAGCTAGTTGGCCCGCAGTACGAAGCCGCAAAATACAAAGATCTGTCTGGGGAGGGAAAACCTCACCCTGGACCGCATCGTTGAAGATGATTGAAGGAGCCATCAAGCCTTATCATGATGACACAGTGGAACTCTCAATGAAAGCACCAATGTCGGTGTCAAAACCGGCGGATCTCGGGTAGGGGGTCCCAAACTGTGCGTCTAAGGCTAATGGTAACAGGAGGCGGGGGACACGATGTTTACCCAGGTTCGGGCCCTCTTGATGGAAGTAATACCCTACTTCCTGCTTGATTGATCTTGATGATATGAGTATTACAAGAGTTGATCTACCACAAGATCGTAGAGGCTAAACCCTAGAAGCTAGCCTATGATTATGATTGTATCTTGTCCTACGGACTAAGCCCTCCAGTTTATATAGACACCGGAGGGGGCTAGGGTTACACAGAGTCGGTTACAGAGAAGGAGATCTACATATCCAAATTGCCAAACTTTGCTTCCACACAAAGGAGAGTCCCACCCGGACACGGGACGAAGTCTTCAATCTTGTATCTTCATAGTCCAACAGTCCGGCCAAAGTATATAGTCCGGCTGTCTGAGGACCCCCTAATCCAGGACTCCCTCACTCATGGTGGAGCGTCTGCACTTATAATATTTTATATTATTCAGTGATATAAAATCAACCAATCATCTCTACAGTAGACCGAAAGAGTACGAAACACGGCAGCCCAGTGTAGTTACATCATACTATACATGGACAACCCACTCTATCACCATATTTCTTGGCCTTCGTGCGACACCTAGCTCTAGTAATCCACCAGCCCGTATTGCTTCTTGCTCCTCGTCTCTCTCAAAGTGCAGCGGGCTGGCGTTTTTGCCGTCTATTGAGGTCGGTTAACTCATCACATGTTAGCGACATGCCAAGAGCATTCTAAAAAAATTATTGTACTCTATTGTTATGCCAAGAAGAGGAAGCGCTTTGACCGACGGAACAAACGAGATAGGCATGTCGTGCCGTGAGTGGGTCCAGTTTCTTGTTTTGAACTTTTTTGGTGTAGTAGTAACACTTGGTTTTGACTATTGATAAGATTTTATATAGGGCCTAATGTATTCTTCAAGGATGCCTTTGACTATTGATAAGATTTTATATAATTTGAAAATTATATCATTCAAAGATCCTTTCACGTTCCGTTTAAAAAAAGATCATTTCACGTACGAATTTGACTGTATGCTTTGAGCAACTTGCATGTCCTATACTGCTCCTGTTTGGATACTCTAACTTAGCTAGAGGTTAGACTAACTCATCACTAACCCTGAACTAACTGTAGCCAAATAGGTGTTTGGATGATAGGGTTAGATTGACAATAAATGCACTTGATGGAGAGAGAAAAGTGATTTTTCAGTGGGCCCAATGAGAACTATCTCCAATTAGCACCTCTTGGGTGGGATAGTTTTTTTTTGGTGGGTTCGGTGCAACTTGCTCCAATTTAACCCTCATGTTTGGATACTTTAGGGCTACTTGAGCCCCAACTAGCTTAAACTAACTCTAACCCATGGATCCAAACAGGGCCAAAGTTATTCTCGGAAAACGCATTAAGCCCTATATACATGGATAGATGGAGTACATGATACTAGCAAACACTCACCATTAGTAGTAGTTCATTGGTTGGTTTCTATTTTTGATTCAGTTGCGGTGCTGCTACCGTCCAATATACGCGTGTGGTTGTTTCTAGAATAAAAAAAGGAGGTACTCCCTTCGTCTAGGTGTCTAAGTCACCTAAGGTGGAGCAGCACGACCTAAGTGGCTGCGGACTGGAAGAGGCCAAAGAATCAGACCGAAAATTCTTCCAATCACCGTGCCATTTTTTTCCTCCTAAACCAAATGGAGATTAGCAATGAATCCCTAGTTAATATGGCTGTTGTTTCAGCCAACCCATGCAGGCCATCGACGTGCATGCAAACTGGGGTCAATCCCTCCCCTAATCAACGTGTTCCTTCTCGGCGTGCATAGGTTGCTCATTCTCTCCCGCATTAACTTCCTCCCCCGCGTGGTTCAGCCAAAAAATTGGCTCATTGATGAACGAGGCAGTGAGGGGAACGAGGACGGAATTTAATGCATTGCACCAGTGTTTTGGGAATATTTGATTTTTGTAAGGTGACTTACACACCTAGACAGAGGGATTAATACTTACTGTGGGAAAGATGAAGTGATGGTTGCTTAGCCCGGGCAACTTATTACTCTGGGAATATGGGAGTACCAGCAGATTCAATGAACAAAGAAATGATGGTTGCTTAGTCCGAGCAACTTACTATGGCAAAGGTGGGGCTCTATGATTTGACTGCTCACTAGTCATTAATACTACGGCCCAACGACCGAGGTGAATCTTTCCCTGCAGTTGTGCACTCAATATTGCTGCATGGCAGGTGGAGCCGGATGAAGGATGTGCCACATGTCGGCAAAATGAAGTTGACTTTTTTCTGGCATTGCTATCAATCCTTCAGGATTTGTTTATATGTACGGATAATTTTAATGAAATTGTATTGTGATGCTATGAAGGTTTCAACTTTGGTTCCCGCAGGAAAAAAAGGTTTCAACTTAGGATTCATGTGTCCTCTTACCTCAGGATTATCTCGTTACAACATTCCATCAAATACAAATGAAACTATGATGGCTGCTAATGCATCTCAATGGTTCGCAGATCAGCGCCAATATTCACATCACAACTGAAGACAAAGTTGTGAGAAGGTGTACAAATAAAGAAAATATATAATCAATCGATGTTGTTCGTAGGCATGGCTCCATTTTCTGGCCACAGTGTTCATTGGTTGGCAGCTAGTTTCGCCTAGATCTGTAGCCAAAAAAGAGGTGTATGGAGGACATCACAATCCGATCATTTTGTGCAGCTCCACTAAAATGGAGCTAACCATCCCTGTTTGCAAAGATATCCAGTCAGTGTGATTACAATAATAGTGAAACTAGATGATGAAACATAACACACACAAATAGAAGTCGATCACCTCTGCGATCTCTCTTTAGGACTAACTACTTGTTGGAGAAGATTAGGCACGGAGTTGGATGAGGAGGATAGCAAAACCAATCTCCCTTTCTGCAGTCCCACAAAAATGTAAAAACATTGTCGTGTGACATTTTGGCGGAACTGCACAAAACACTCTTAAGAAAAAAGTGATTTGTGTAGTTCACCAAAAGGTCGCAATAGCAACGAGGTGAAATGGATAGCCCTGTTTGCAAAAGGAGGTAGAAAGGAAAGAATTACTGCCCAATAACACGAGTTGAACACACATACGCCGACAAAAAAGAAGCTTATTCCATGTAATAAGGGAAAGATAGCAGCATGGTGGTTTATCAAAAATGGTTTGAGGATGAGATTGCAAGATAGAAAGTACACCGGCCGAGATATGTATTAAGCAAACAACTAAAGAAGATCCACATATAGGATTTTCCACATGCAGCAACGTGGGAAGATGGGCAGTGGAGCAAGGCTGAAGGAAGCTGTACTTGAGGGTCGTCGGGATGTTACTAGGAGGGCGCCGGCGGTCGGTGTCGGTGTCAAAACCGGCGGATCTCGGGTAGGGGGTCCCGATCTGTGTGTCAAGGCTGATGGTAACAAGAAGTAAGGGACACAGGTGTTTACCCAGGTTCGGGCCCTCTCGATGGAGGTAAAACCCTACTTCCTGCGTGATTAATATTGATGATATGGGTAGTACAAGAGTAGATCTACCACGAGATCGTAGAGGCTAAACCCTAGGAGCTAGCCTATGATGGTATGAATGTAATTGTGATCGGCCTTCTAAGGACGAACCTCTCCGGTTTATATAGACACCGGAGAGGGCTAGGGTTTACATGGAGTCAGTTACAAGGAAGGAAATATAATATCTGGATCGCCAAGCTTGCCTTCCACGCCAAGGAAAGTCCCATCCGGACACGGGCCGAAGTCTTGAGTCTTGCATCTTCACGCTTCAATAGTCCGGACGTTGTACACAGTCCGGCTGTCCGGATATCCCCTAATCTAGGACTCCCTCAGTAGCCCCTGAACCAGGCTTCAATGACAATGAGTCCAGTGTGCAGTATTGTCTTCGGCATTGCAAGGCGGGTTCCTCCTCCGAATACTCCAAAGTAATTATCGAACACCCAAATCGTGGCTGGATCTGAGAAATGATCTTCGCATACCACCGCAGAGAGAATGATATTCCACAAATGCAATCTGCTGACAACCTTTTTTGATGATGTGCGACATTATTATGGATCCATTATTCGAACCGTTTCCACACAACCAGCTACAACGCATATCACGAGGCGGTTTTTGTGACACGTCCTGTCAAAGCAGAGATCGTGTCCCCTTATTACGGGATTCTCATCAATACAGGCATGGGTAATTTAACCGTGCCATTAACCATGGCGCTTGGGAAACAAGCGATTCCCAACGGGCAAGTGGGGAGGCGCACCGCTTCCGGTGCCTCTATAAAGGGATAAGATTCCCCCATTTTCACCCACGCCTTCTTCCTCCTTTTCCCACTCTTGCCCCCTCGAGCTCCAGCGCCCAAGCCCAAGTCTTCCCCACACAGCTAAACATGTCTGGAGCAGGAGGCAAGTGGGTGGCTTCCACCGTCAAGGAGGAACACATCACCAATCTTCGGGCGGCCGGATACTTGGCCGCGGACATAGCGCACCATCTACCAGACGTCGGGCAGGTCATTCCGACCCCAGGACCCCACGAGAGGGTCGTATTCATCGCGCACTTCATGCGTGGACTGGGATTCCCACTCCATCCCTTCGTCCGCGGGCTTATGTTCTACTACGGGCTAGATTTCCATGATCTAGCCCCGAATTTCGTCCTCAACATATCGGTGTTCATCGTCGTGTGCGAGGCCTTCCTCCGCATCCGGCCTCATTTCGGCCTATGGCTGCAAACTTTCTGGGTGAAGCCGAAGGTGGTAAGAGGCCAACAGGCGGAGTGCGGAGGGGCCATGGTGGGTCGAATGCCCAACGTCACATGGCTCGATGGCTCCTTTGTGGAGACCGTAAAAGGATGGCAATCGGGGTGGTTCTACATCACCGAGCCACGCGGCGCCAACTAGGCGGCGGCCCTCGAGTTCCGATCCGGAGCCCCCATGCGGCTCACCTCCTGGGAGAGGAAGGGCCTGTCCTGGGGTGATTCTGCTGAGCTGGCCGGACTCCAAACATGCATCAAGAGCATGAAGGACAAGAACATCAAGCTGGTCAACGTGATCCAGGTCATGCTTGTTCGCTGAATCTTGCCCTGCCAGAGGCGGGTAGTCAATCTGTGGGAGTTCGTACCTACTGAGCACCGGATGCTCCAGAGGCTCTATGGTATGACGCACAATGGCACATGGAAGGAGTTGTTCAAGGCCTCCAAAGTTCCTCCTTCGATATCCGAAGACCGCGGGATTCACGCCGCGCGGGCTCCTAGGCTGGTGAGTTCTTAGACTGACACCGGACCCAGTTTTTCCCGATATATTCACGGGAGTGCCTTAAATAGTTCTCCTGACGGAGATGCTGGAGGCAGCGGAGTGGGTTTACTGCCCGGCTCCGCTGCCAGAATACCCAGCAGACGTTCTCCTGACGGAGATGCTAGTCCTGGCGCCGTACAAGGTGCCGGAGAAGAAAGCCGAGAAGAAGGCCCCAGGGATCCGAAAGGGTCTCCAGTGTAAGGTTGTGCCGGAAGCCTCATCCGAAGACGACGAGGCAGACTCCTCCCACGAAGGGGAGGAGGAGGAAGAAGAATACGCCCCATCCGGGAAGGATGAGGGGTCCGGGGAGGCAGATCCAGGGGCCGGAAAAGGTCCTCGGCGCAGGGCCGTCATTCCCCTGTTGTCCGATGACGACGAGTCGGATTCCACCCGTGGAGGCGGCGGGAATCGGGAAGAGATCCTACCTTCCCCCACCGAGGGGGAATAAGAGAAAAGCCGCCCCAGGAGGGGAGGCTAGGGCGTCCAAGAAGGGGAAGGGGCCCCTTCCTGACTACTCCGCCATTGCCGCTCTCAGCGAGGAGGGGTGGCTGCCGAGGGGGAAGCCCCTAGTGCGATCGTAAGTGTCCGCACTCTATCATGACTTCACTTCATAGTTTTTGTATTTATAATGCCGAACATATGTGCAGTCCGGCCAGGGATCACCCCGAGGTATCCTCCTCCGGGTCCCTGAGCAATTCGGAGATGAATTCGCTCCCGACGGCCACCACTTCTCAACCCGCGGATGACATGGAGGTGTTATCCCAAAGGCTCCCAGAGTAGGGGGACGTGACTCTGGAGATGCCCCGAGGCGGGGTCCCAGACGTCGGACACGCGGGGTTCAAGATCCCCGCGGATCGTGACGACGAGAGCCACGGCCAGCCGGGCTCTCAGCCGAACACAATTCCGGATCCTTCAATGGTTCCGGACTCAGGCAGGCGACCCCTCACTAAGGAAAGCGATCCTTCTGTGTCGCGGACTTCCGTTGCGCATGAGGCACTGGACGGTCTACTGGAAGCACTTTGCGGCGCTTCCCTGGACGAAGGGCACCATACTCTTATGAGTATGGTGATTCGGAAGGTTTCGTCCGTCAAGAGCGGACTAACCGAAGCTAGCGCCAGCCTCCTAACAGGCTTAGAGGTGAGTAATAAATATGTGAAAAATTACCACCCGATAGGTAGTAGCCCCTGATACTCTGTTTGGCGTTCAGAAAGAAAAGCCGAGCAGAGGGTCAATTAAAATCCGCAGGAGTCTAATCATAAGTGTTGTTTTGAATAAGCAGGTTGTGCTGCTTGCTGCTGCTGCCCGTACTGCCGAGGTTGCCGATCTGAAACGGGACCTGGAGCAGGCACAGGGAGAGCTTGACCTCACGAGGAGGCAGCTCGAAGAGAACAAGGGTAAGTAATTCCCGTTCTTTATGTATTTAAGGATATGCAGAATTGGTGGGTCTAGCAACTAAGTGTCGTGACCATGTAACAGGGGCCCCCGCCGAAGTAGTGGCCCTAAAGAAGGCGTTGTCCGAGGCCGAAGACAAGGCGGCCTCGGAATGTAAGGAGCGTGAAAAGCAAAGTGCTAGGGTAGGTGAGGTACAGCAGGAGCTCCAGGACCTCGGCAAGAAGTGCGAGTCCGTGGAGCATGATCTGAAGGCCAAAGAGGCCGAGCTTGCAAAGGCCCTTATGGGCTTAAAAGACGCCAAGGCCGAAGGCGAGAAAGCATAGCAGGAGATCCAGGAGGCCAAGAAGATAGCAGCGGGTAATAAGTTCTTTATGCAAAGCAAACATGTGGAGGAGGCGTTTCTATTACTTACTCAAATTTGGAGCTCTCTAGGGGCATTCGCAGATCTGCCATGCAGCGTATCAGACGCTGCGGAGTTCTACCGTGTCCAGGAGGGGAACTCAATGGAGAAGCTATTCTGGTCCCAGTATGTTGGGGCCAAACACCCGATGCCTCTGAGTGACCAACTGAAGCAGTTGGTCGAACTCCAGAGGGCGGCCGAACTGGCTAAGAAGGGGTTCATAGTCCGGATGTGGCCTGGTGAGCTCACGCCCTGTAGCTACTTCGGCATGATCAAGCGGATGATGGATGCCTGCCCGCGGCTTGAGGTGATCAAGCGATCCATGTGCATCGAGGGTGCCCGCCGGGCCCTTGCCCGCGTCAAAGTGCATTGGGGCAAGATGGATGCGGAGAAGCTAGTCAAGGACGGACCGCTGGAGGGCAAGGCGCATCGCCATCCCGAGCTGTACTATGATGGCGTTATGAAGGATGCTCGCCTCGTGGCTGACAAATGTACCAAGGACACCATTTTTGAATGAATTCACTTATGTCATGGCTGTATTTTAAGGACGAAGTTACTTGCACTATGTAGCGCTTTTGTTATTTAAAATATTACCTTCTGTGCGGCTGTTTATAAAATCCTGAAAGTAGGCCAGTCGTCGGCTTCCGCCCCCACACGACTAGCCTAGGGTGTTCGTGGAAAACCCGGACACTCTTTATCCAAATGTTTGGTCCCTTAAGGAGGTGTCCAGCGCAGCGAACGAGGCAATCGGACTATGCAGCTTTATAACTTTCACTTAGCCATAGAAGTCTAAAATTTTAAATTTCGGCGAAGCCCCTAGAATTCGGAAGGCTGAATTGGGGCGCTATATACGCCTTGATCGGACAAAGCTGATTTATCGCCTAAAGTGGAAAATCTTTAAGGATTTTAGTACCTCTCGAATAGCGACCAGCTCTCGCCACATCATGCCGGTCAGTTTTCGGCTTTCTCTACTGAGGTGCTCGTCCGGAAGAACCGGGACACAATCGCAGTAGTTCTCCCTGCGCTACCTTAGCCGATATAACGGAACGTAAGGCACCAAACCAAGGGAGCCGGGCTATCCCAACTGTAGACCCAAGAAACGATTCGGAGCTGATGCATATAGTGCTATAAGTTCGGGGTGCCGCACTATTGAAAGTGTTCGGACTTTTAGTTGCCATATTACGGGGCGTCGTAAGAAGCCCCTGGCAAACTGGTCGTACCAAGGTGTACGGATGCAATACCAAATAAACATTTATAAGAGGAAAATGCTCAAATAAGGATAATAAGCTGACGCTATATATAAACTCCATTTGATGAAAAATACGTTTAAGTGTATATTTACAATGGATGCGTTAGGCGGAGATAAAAATAGGACTATTCGTCGTCTGCTTTCCACTCGAGTCGGACATAGTTCGGCCCGGAGTCTCCTGACAAGGAGAGAGACTTCAATAAGTCCAGCATGTCGCCAAAGGGCGAGTGCTGAAAAACGTCCGCCGCGGTGAGTTCCATCATCGGAGCCCAACCAGGATCGGCGGGCTCGGGGGCGCGCGGACTGGAACCTGCGTCCGGATATGAATCCCGGGGTCCGGAGTCACAGGTTCCTTCAGAGGTGAGACATGTGTTCGGCTCCATCGCCGATGAAGGTATGGCCTGTGGGGCGGGGTCCAGCCCTCCGTCCTTAGGCGAAGCAACCTGTCCCGGATTTATATCCGAGGCTTCTGCCGGGACGATATCTCGAGCAACGTCTAGCAGCAAGTCTAAGCCGTTCTCATCGCGACTGTCCGGCGCTTCTGGCGCTTGCCCGAATCCGTTGAAGATCAAGTCTCCGCGGATATCCGCTGTGTAGTTCAGGTTTCCGAACCTTATTTGATGGTCGGGGGCATAGCTACCGATCTGCTCCAAGTGGCCAAGCGAATTGGCCCGCAGCGCGAAGCCGCCGAACACGAAGATCTGTCCGGGGAGGAAAGTCTCACCCTGGACAGCATCGTTAATGATGATTGAAGGAGCCATCGAGCCTGATGGCAACGTCACAGAGGAACTCTCAATGAAAGCACCAATGTCGGTGTCAAAATTGGCGGATCTCGGGTAGGGGGTCCTGATCTGTGCGTCAATGCTGATGGTAACAAGAAGTAAGGGACACAGGTGTTTACCCAGGTTCGGGCCCTCTCGATGGAGGTAAAACCCTACTTCCTGCTTGATTAATATTGATGATATGGGTAGTACAAGAGTAGATCTACCACGAGATCGTAGAAGCTAAACCCTAGGAGCTAGCCTATGATGGTATGAATGTAATTGTGATCAGCCTTCTAAGGACCAACCTCTCCGGTTTATATAAACATCAGAGAGGGCTAGGGTTTACATGGAGTCGGTTACAAGGAAGGAAATATAATATCCGGATCGCCAAGCTTGCCTTCCATGCCAAGGGAAGTCCCATCCGGACACGGGCCGAAGTCTTGAGTCTTGTATCTTCACGCTTCAATAGTACGGACGTTGTACACAGTCCGGCTGTCCGGATACCCCCTAATCCAGGACTCCCTCAGACGGGATCTACCCATACTGCGGCAGCGAGCAAGTGGTGAAGGCCCTACATGCCAGAGCTTGGTCAGAGAGAACGGCGGGTACCGTAGATCGGGACGTGCTGCCTCAACACTGTCGAATAGAGAAACGGTGCACATCCTCCCTTTCCGCCGGCGGACGGGATGCGGCTGGATCACTGACCAACGGTGAGAGAGAGAGGCCACTGCCGCCTTGTGTGAGATGGTGTGACGAGAGACAAACCCCGGCACGCAGGCTCCGTTGTATATAGTGGGGTGGATTTTTCCATTTTCCCCACGACAATCATGTTATATTCTGTATGTGCCATTGAGGA
This sequence comes from Triticum dicoccoides, assembly GCF_002162155.2. Classification (NCBI taxonomy): domain Eukaryota; kingdom Viridiplantae; phylum Streptophyta; class Magnoliopsida; order Poales; family Poaceae; genus Triticum; species Triticum dicoccoides. The sequence goes on from NC_041381.1 coordinate 183,096,435, forward strand.
ATATAACTTTATTTAATACTAACGCGGCAAGTTGAACTTTGTTCCGTCTACGCGTGGTACACAACCCTCCTTCGAGTAAACAACCACTACACGCGTCAAATTATCACGTGGGGTGCCTTTTCGTACAGAAACGAACTCCGCCATCTACCCGCATGGGTGTGGCCGGGAATGAGACGTGAGTACGTGTGTCCTGCATGCACCTATCACTACAAAAAAATACACTTCTATGATGATACGTGTTTGTCATAGTAGGTCGCATTTTTTGTCATGCATGTACATCCATGACAAATTTATGACAGAATCAAGATATTCATACATGTGTTGTCGTAGAAGTGTTCGATGACATTAGCAAAATTATCATCACGGAAGTGTCCACTTCCATGACGATAAATCGCGCGTCACAGAAGTGCTTTCGTCAAGGGTGACCGACACGTGGCATCCACCGTAACGGAACGCCGTTAAGCTATCGGGTCGGGTTTTGGATCCGATAACCCGTTAACAGCCCTGACCAATGGGGATTTTCCACGTGTAAAATCATCATTGGCTGGAGGAAACACGTGTCGGCTCATCGTTGGGACAGATGTCATCCACTCATTGGACAGAAGGCGCCTATGATACGTCGACACGTGGCACAGCCAATCAAGATTAAATGGGCCGGCCCAACTAAAGGCCCACAAGATTTTGCGGCCCATAATGGGCCGGCCCAGTTAAAGGCCCATGAGATTTTGCGGACTATAATGGGCTGGCCCAGCTAAAGGCCCACAAGATTTCGCGGGCCATAATAGGCCGGCCCAGGTAAAGGCCCGCAAGATTTTTGTGTGCCATAATGGGCCGGCCCAGGTAAAGGCCCACAAAATTCTTGCGGATCATAATGGGCCGGCCCAGCTAAAGGCCCACGAGATTTCGCCGACATTAATGGGTCGGCCCAGCTGTAGGCCCACAAGATTTTGAGGACCCTAGTAGGCCAGCCAATTAACTGGGTGCCATGTTGTGGGCTAAATGCCGGCCCATAATTGATCCAGTCCATTAATAGCCTGCCACGTTCCGGGCCTAGTAATGGCCCATATACGATCCGGCCCGTTAAAAGCCTCCCACTTTCTGGGCCAAATCACGGCCCAAATCAGGTCCGACCCTTTAAGAGGCTTTGGGCTCAATTATGGCCCATATCAGATTCGGCCCGTTGACTGGACACTATGCTGTTGGGCCCACTTGCTAAAGGCCCATTTAGTAATTCGGCCTGATATTAGTTTCGGCCTATTAAGGGCCCATTTAACATTTCGGCCCTATATTAATTTTAGCCTGTTAAAAGCCCGTCATATAGTTGGGCCTAACTACGGCCCGGTTTGCATCCGGCCTGCTCACAACCGATATCTGATTGGGCCAAACAAGGACCGAGACAACTTTGGCCTGTTAAAAGCCCGTGAATTGATTCGCACAATCATGGGCCGGGGTCCATTTTGGGCTGCCACCGTCCCCTGAGCTATTCGGCATGTTTCAGGCCCAACCTACTTCTCAGCCTCCTAAAAGCCCATTGAGTTTTCTTGCGAAAAGAGGGCCGGGGGTTACTCGGCCTATTAAAGGCCCGAATCTACTAGTGGGCCAGTTTGACGGGGCCCATGATGCGGATCATACATTGTGATTGCATGACGGCCCAATTATGTACCGTAATTTTACGGTTTGGCCGGTTTACTGCGAAGACAGGATACATATACAGTAAAATAACTACAGCATCGTGAATAAGAAAAAACCTAGACTATACAATAAATAAATTACGGCATATTACATCCACTAGGGATCAAAGTTCGCCACTATGATAATAAAGCACAAGCAGACAGCAGATTACATACACTGGGCATCAAAGATCGCCACCAGTGCAAATAAACACGCCGACAAAATAATATACAAAACCGACAGCACTTCGATAGAGTTCAAGAAAGGTTAGCCCTGCTGGGGAGCTGCAGCGCAAGCAGCTGAGCAAGATGATGAGACTGCGCTTGTTCAACACTTATATCTTCCTCACTCTGAAAGATAAACAAGCACACAGATGACAGGTTTTGCACATAAAAGTATCAGTGCTGACAATTCATCACATTTCTTACTGACGAATAAAGTGACACAGTTTAAAATTGCATTAACACAATATGGTATTGTTCATGTCAAGACATGGCAGGAATTGACATTGTGAACGAGTTGGCAGCTTCACGACACCACTGGATTACAGATCAAGAACTCATAAGTATCAATGGTTAGTGTGTTGTCAATTTATCCCATTTCAGATTGGCAAATAAAGAGGCGGTTTAAATAATAGTAGAATGATATGACATTGTTCATAGTTAAGACATGGCAGAATATGACATTGTGCTGTAGTGGGTAGGTTCACCACACCACTGGATTACGGATGAAGAACAGAAGCATACATGCAGTGCAAAAGAAGACCACTTGCTCTGTATAGTTTAATTTACATGGTATGAAGAAGGAACTTGGTTGTACAACTGAAAACTTAAATTGAGAAGGACAAACTTTTGTTTATGAACTACATAATAAACTTTAAACATGCAATTTGATGCAAACACCAAAAATAAACAGTTGTTGCAGTCATGCCTAACCAAATATACACAACAAAGTTTGAAGGCTTGAGAAGGACAAACTTACATTACTGGTGAAGACAGGCTCTATAAAGCCCTTGTCCATGCTGATGGGGGGGCAATTCAAGAAGTTTAGCACATAATGTTCTTCATAAGCATTGCCTTTATTCTACATTTTGTTAAGAGTAAATATAGATGTGATAATATACGAAAAAATGGAGAATATTTAAGATAAGATGAAGAGTGATGCTACATAACCAAGTAGCTATAAATGTATGTGCAGCGATACAGGCAAAAGGCACAGCCAAGAGCAATGCACAGCTAAACTTCTTCAGTACCAACCTTATGGTAAGAGTAAATATAGATCTGATGTGTAGAAAATGGAGGGCAAAGGAAAATAAGCTGCAGAGTGATGGTACATGAACAACTACCTGTCAATATAAGTACACTGATAAAGGACAGCATGTACTTACAAGAACAATGCAGAGCTAAAAAAATTCATTGGCATTGGATATATTCTGCACTAATGTAACCATTCATAAAGATCAGATAATTTAGAGCGAACAATTGATAAGCAAGCTATCATGCATACTGCTATCACATAATGAACCAGGTATGTATGCAAGTACAGTGATACAGGACAACAGGTACTAACAAGAGCAAAGCAGCGGCAGCATATTTGCGATATCCTGTCGTTCTTTTCAAACCGGAATTCTTCTTCGAGCTGATTTCCTGCAAAAAAGATCCGTAAGGCACATGCGGAAAATTAGAAGTTCAAATTGTCATGTGATTTCATAGACAGTACCTCATCCTGGGAACGAGACCAGTGCATAACAAGGTTTTTCCATTCAATGTCTTCTTAATTTAGCACAGGAGACTTCACCGGAAATTCGTCTATAAACTTGACATCAAAGTGTGATTTCCTCACGTAACACCGATACTGCAGCAATGCTTCCTTGAAAAGCACAAGCAAGCTTTGCTCGTCATGACTATCCAGATTGACCCTCACCTAGTTACAACAATGTAATGTAAATCATTGATGTGTTCGATCAGCAGAAAACAGGAAAATAATAACCATGAATAATAGCACTTACATGTAAGTTGGACAGGAAGATGTGAAAATGGTGTTTGTCTTCACTATAATCTTCCCATGATGGGAATATATGCACGTAGTCCCTAACAACATTGAAAGCATTGTCTTTTAAACTGGGAATAAATGGAATGGGGTTCCAATCTGCAGGAATTGGTCGTCTCTGCAGTTGGGATAGGTCTTCGGCCGGTGGACTTGTTGTACTTTTTGCTGGAGTGGGATTTTTTTGTGGTACGGCTTGTGCTATGGCAAATGAAATCGATATACCTTTTGCTGGAGTGCAGGTCAGGTGTGGTGGGGCTAGTGGTGTGGCCAGTGAAGTATGGGTACAGTCTGCTAGAGTCGGTCCTATGTTTTGTGTCACTGGTTGTACAGCCAATATAAGTCGGGCGCTGTCTAATTTCTCTGGCACCACCAAGTTTTTCAAGGACTTTGCTGGTGCTCCTTCAGGTTCGGCAATCACCTTCTTCCTTTTTGATGTCTGATGCAAAAGAACAGCATTTGAGTGGAAAAACATGGTATGACGACAGATGGAATATGTATTGATAATGGATGGGCATAGCATCTCGAGTTATATGATGAGTAAACTAAGCAGATGGTGGTGCAACAAAGTAGAAGAAATGCAAGACAACATATGCAAGATACGCACAATCAATAAAACCTTGCCAAATTAGAACAGGCACCTTGATGGGTGAACAGGACAGGCCATCTGCCTTTGACTCCTCGAGGTTAGAATAGTCATTAGAATGATATTCTAAACAAGAATCAACAGGTGGGGAGCGTACGAGTTTCATTGCTTCCAGAATGGCACTCAATGCCTTGGTGCCAATTTTGTAAGTCATTGCAGTGTTCCATAATATTCTTCTGATGCGTGGATTCTGATATTCACTGTAATTGTGTATAATATCTGAGAACCATGAAAACATAAATAGTGGTGAGATGATCTTTGTAATGCAGATGATATTCTAATATAGGGGCGCCCCTGTAAACACTTATGTGCTATCACTGGATTCTGATGAGAGAGCTCGTGTGTGCTATAATATCGTGTGTGCATTTATATAATCTGGCACAAGTACACAAAAAAATAGGCTCCAGAAGTAAGGATAGCTGGCAGATGATAGGTTCATAATATATTGTATAGATAGTTATTGCCAAACCATGATAACAAGAGCACACAGCAACTAGGCAGATCATAGTGTACATAACAGGGGTACACCATAACCACGATATATAAATCGGGAAAGTGGAACTGGCTTGAAAATACAGTGTTGTATTGCCGCTAGTAATTGAAAGCCAATCAATCACGTACAGGCTAGCACTATCGAACATGGTAAAGAAGAGCAAGCAGATTTTGGATAATAAAATGTTGGTTGTGCAGTGCCCACACATGATGAACCAGAGCGCATTAAGAATGCAACTCCCAGCTGTCTCTCGACCATTTCAGGCGGTTGGATGAAGATCCTACGTCTCCTAACCCTTCTTCTTCCTCGTCTCTGATTCTTCCCATACAGAACACCGCACGGGCCGCCGGCCGGACCACCGGCCCCCACCGCCTGTGTTCCTCCGCCACCCCACCCCCCACCCGCGTCGAGTTTTCTTTGTTCGGCGAGGCCCCACAACCACCCGAGCCCCATGGATCGCACCGGCAAACTCCGGCGAGCTCTGAAAAATCGACTGACCCAATTTTGAAATTTAGTCTACTGTGATTTAACTAGTGTGGAATATAAAAGGGGAAAACCATAAGCATTGGGAGTATAGTGTTGAGCGTGCCATGGCGGATCTGAAGGTGCAAACCGGATAAAGGCAACTTCGCAACCAAGACAAGAAATTAGAGTAAAGCAGTGGCGATCTATTTTCTTGCTCTGATAAATAAGTTGAGTAGATACAAAAGAGTACCGCCTCTGGTGCGGCGCCGTGTACGCATCTGGTGAAAATTTGACGGTGCTGCAGTAGCGATGGCTGTCGGTGGCGTGGAAACAGATCTAGGAGGGTAGACGGTGGCCGCGGGGCGCGGTGGACGAGACGGTCGTAGGAGCGGCGCCGGCAAGGTGGACGACGGCGGGGATGAAGCGACAGGATGGGATGCAAGGATCCCGGTCCGAAGGCGTGGACGAGAGAGGTCAATATCTTGTAATGGACAATGGCGTTGGGGTATCAGCTCCGGCATGGTGGAGGAGGACGGCGGTGGATGGGGTGGCGGACGGCGGCGGACGGAGGAGGGTGGGGTGGAGAGGGTGTTTTGGCACCCACAGAGTACGAATGGGGAAAAGGGAGGTAGAGGGAAAGGGGGGACCATGTATTCAGGGCGCGCTTGTCTCAAATGCGAGGAAATTTACAAACTTCGCCCCTGTTTCAAATTTCTACTACATCACAGCAACATTAGTCGGTTGGGGATAGGACGGTAATCGCGCATACACCGAATATTTCCTGACGAGAGTTTGTTTTTGGCGCCCACCGTGTATGAATATGAATCGGGGAGGGAGTCGATTTCGGCAGAGGGCACACTGTGTTTTGGCGCCCACCGTGTATGAATCCGGGTGAGAGGCGGTTACGTCACGTTTGGGTGAAATTACAAACCTACCCCTATTGAAACCTATAGAACTCCAGCAGATAGGCTTTGCGTGGCAGGGATAGGCAGTAGTGATTTCCATCTCGCAGATTTTGGTTTCGGGCGGTTACTGCGACTTTCCCTGCTTCGTTCAAATTTTGCACAGTGCACGTTTACCGTGCCAACTCAATTCGAAACTCGTTTGTATTCTACTATCTTTTTTGGGCGGGATCCATTTTCAATTGGAATTACATTCTATATACATCATTTTTTTTACATATATACTTTCAAAAGCACAACACCATTTATACATAAATATGGTTTACAAATGGCATGATCTCAGATTCATAAGGTTGTATCCATCAATTTGGATTTTCAAATATTTGAAACCACTTTATGTTGAAATCCAATGTATGCATTCCTCGCTAACTGTCTCTAATTAATGTGTGTTTCATGCGGGGTTTTTTATAACTTCTCAAACATGTATAATGTGTTTCACACACGCAACATATAGTGTAATCCCGTTTAGACATTAATTGCATATAAACCATGCATTGTTTGTAATTGAAGAATTTATGGATCACCAATATTGATAAACTATATAACATTACACGTGTGCCCAAATTCAAATGAATATGCATGTTTGATACACCAATTTGTGTTATGATATTATCGATGTCGTGATCTCCAGTTTAAATATTTGAATCCCCTTTAATCCAGATATTCGTCTCATATAGCTATCACTCATGCTTATATAGGACTATCTCTCTGGACCTATACGCGTTCATAGTCTCTCAGGCATCTCTCGTGCTACCTGTATGTCGACAATGATCTTTTATCTTCATAACACACTGACGGTACTCTCTCCATCGACATTCATCACTCTATCTCTCTCTCTAAGTATATCTCGCTCCCTGCTATGTGTCTCTAGCTATGATTCTCCATGTGGAATCTGTTTCTCTCACAGAAACACAAAACTTTGTCTCCCGGGGTCTCATTTCTCTCAACTATTCCCATGTGTGCCACTCGCACACCCCTCATACAGAGATGTCTTTCGCTCCTTAGATATGAGAAGCTACGACTCTTCCTCTTCAATATCTCTTTCTCACACACAAACACAAACTCTGTCTCCCAGGGTCTCATATTTCTCCATTGTTCTCTTGTATGTCGCTCAAACACACCCTCTCTCCCTAGAGATATCTTGTGTTCCCTCATATGTCTCTCTAGCTATCACTCTCGTCGTGAAATATCTTTCTCTCCCGCAGACACAAAACTCCGTCTCTGGATCTCATTTCTCTCTGATATTTGTTTGTATGTGACTCACATGCACCCTCTCTCTATCTCTCTCACACCCACACACATAATCCAGCCTTCTGATCCACTCGACTCCTATCTCTAGCGCACACTAGCTAGCATCTTTATCTTTCTATTTATTTGTTTCTCCATCAACCTTCTTTCTCGCCCTCACTCTTGATTCATATCACGCACACTACATATGTTTCTCTCTACATGCATGCAGTCAAGTGCCCGCTCACACACATATATACTTCACCCTTTGAGCCACCCGACGGTTATCTCCGACACCCAAACTAACGGATGTCTCTCTAGCTAGCATCTCCATCTCTGTATCTATCTGTAGTTTCTCCGTCAACATTTGTTTCTCGCACGGAGTCTTGCTTCCTATCACCCACACTATATATGTCTATCCATACATATGCATTTATAGGTTGATCTCTTTTGCACAATCGTTGCGCCTCACCCCCTCTGCTCGCCATAGATGCATGCTCCAGCTCACGCCACTATCTCTTAAAGACAAAAACACATGCTCAATTATCGGGCCTTCTTCCCTGCATTCTCACATGCATGCATATTGTCATACTGATCCGTCTCTCCCATGTCGTTGATCTTAGGACTTACGTCTTTTTTCTTTTATCTCGATCATGCACGCGCGCGCACACACACATCCCACGTATACATGTATACCTCTCACACATGCACGTTCAAGGTCTCTATGTTTCCATACATAGTTAATTACCCTCAATCCTAACGCCACATCGAACCGTTCTCCTCTTTTGTGCACATAACTTCCTCCTGGATGGGAAAAACACACACTCACACTTAACAATCTCCTTATAGCTACCCCCGCCCCGCGTGCCTCTCACTCTTCCCCTATATCCCCGAAACCAATAAGACCATCCCTTTGTTTAATTCCCGCCTACATGCACCATCGATATATAGTAATCTTCCGTGGTGTCTCTCGAACAAACACGTTCTCTCGATGTCGACTCCTCTCACGTGCACGCACCTTCTCTTCCCTCCTACGGGCATTTTCTCTCTCGCACCCCACGTTGGTGGCCTCTGCCATACACATCACCTCTCTATGATGAAGCCATGCACACTTAAATTACATCCGCCACAGAGGACCCCGGGACACACACACACACACACACCACACACACACACGCGC
>NC_041381.1:183105451-183123309 GCF_002162155.2 Triticum dicoccoides
AAACTAAGACTCCATCTCTCTCTCTCCTCTCTCTCTCTCACTCACACACACACACACAACACACACACACACACACACACACACACCACACACTAAGACTCCATCTCACACACACATGCTCTAGGCGGAGCATTTGTTCCTACCACCCTTCATCCAACCTTACCCGTATGATAAACAATCACCTTTATTTACTTGCATAACATGGATAGATTCCACTTTACTTTAGTAGTCAGCAAACATATCATCTGTATACCCTTATAAAAAACGAGTTGGCAATGATGGTGTGCCTACCATCTTGTAATACAGACCGTATGATCTATATCTGACGGATAGGAAGCAAACTATGATAATTTTACAAAAGATACCCGCACCTCTCTCCACATCATTATCTCTCGCAACCTCATTGCTCAGCAATTAAAAAAGAAATAAGTCTCTGGAACAATCTAGCAAGCATGGTGGCCGCTGCCGCCTGCCGGCGCCGTCCATCCCCATGCCTCCGCCCATTCCGACCACCAGTCACCACCACGCTCCACTCCTCCTCGCCTTATCTCTCATCTTTCATTTTTTCGATGACATTCTCGAGATACCAGTTTTTCGATAAAATTCTTGAGATATCATTAGTTTTTACACATGGGATTAATCCCGCATGGGTCAATCACAACAGGTGTTTTGTAAAAAAAATGCATACTGATGTTTCGTGCAATGCACGAGAATCTTGCTTGTAATTATATAACACAAATCACGAGCAGGAAGTGACATTTTTTGACACAACCACGTTAACATGGCCACATAAATCATGAGTAGGAAGGAGAAGGGAAGCGGGTTGTGGAGTAACGTTTTTTACCACAATTTCTTAGGAAACTGAGTGCAATAATTGAGTAGTTTTGCAAACTACCATTACTACTACACCAGAAACGGTTCAAAACCTATACTCCCTTGCCAGCGCGCGCTTCCCGCGTGAAGCGATCAGCTTCGCCTGGAGCGTCAGTGCCGCATTAATGCCCGGCCAGAGCGAAGGCGACCTCTCACTAGCGTCGGCTTTGAAGTGGCGCGACGGCCGAGAGAGCGCCGCTTCCCGGTGCACGCGACTGCTCCGCGTCGAGACTGGCCATAGGCCCTGTTTGGATCCATGGGTTAGAGTTAGTTTGAGCTAGTTGGGGCTCAAATAGCCCTAAAGTATCCAAGCATGAGGGTTTAAATTGGAGCAAGTTGCACCGAACCCACCAAAAAAACTATCCCACCCAAGAGGTGCTAACTGGAGATAGTTCTCATTGGGACCACTGAAAAATCACTTTTCTCTCTCCATGAAGTGCATTTATTGTCAATCTAACCCTGTCACCCAAACACCTCTTTAGCTACAGTTAGTTCAGGGTTAGTCATGAGTTAGTCTAATCTCTAGCTAAGTTAGAGTATCAAACAGGAGCAGTATAGGACATGCAAGTTGCTCAAAGCATACAGGCAAATTCGTACATGAAAGGATTTTTTCTTTTTGAAAATGGAACGTGAAAGGAATTTGTTTTAGAATGCTCTTGGCATGTCGCTAACATGTGATAGTTAACCGACCTCAATAAACGGCAAAAATGCCAGCCCGCCGCACTTTGATAGAGACGAGGAGGGAGAAGCGATACAGGCTGCTGGATTACTAGAGATAGGTGTAGCACGGAAGCCAAGAAATATGGTGATAGCGTGGGTTAGCCATGTACTAGTATGATGTAACTACACTGGGCTGCCGTGTTTCGTACTCTTCCAGTCCACTGTGGGGATGATTGGTTAATTTTATATCGTTGAATAATATTAAATATTATGAGTGCAGACGCTCCACCACGAGGTTCCTTGCTCCTTCTCGGTCGTCCGGAATCTATGCTCTTCCACTCTATTTTTTTACGTGAGCTTTGTTCATCCTTTTGCCAACACGCGAGACATCTAGCATCAAGGCGCACGTGTTATGCAATGATCGTTCCATCTATATGAAGAACACGTGGCACTGGAACTACGAGACAGACATGTACCCAGGAGTGGACGTACGAATCTGAGTAATGTAGCACAGTAAGTGAAGTAGAAAGGCACAAATGGTATGAACATGCATGGCATACAGGGTGTGTTTGGTTGCGTTCTCGTCTCAGCATAGTTGTTCCCTCTTCATGCATGCTCAACTCAACACCCCTCTTCATGCATGCTCTCTTCATGCATGCTTCTAGTGTATTTGTGCTAAACTAGTGTGGACTCATGCACCCTCCATACACTCTCCAAACACCCAAAAGTAGGTCGAGAAGGGAACTCTTGGGAGGCATTTGTCTCTTACTACGTACTACCACTAAATGTTGTACGTGCAATGCATGGTGATGTTATGGAGTACGTGTCTAAGTACTCTACTGCTACTATATTAGTTGGAGGCACATATTTACTTTTATATTTGTTTACGTGTATGCCCCGAGACCTTCCAACTAGGCGTGTCTTTCTCTCCAGGTCGCACTTTGTATCATTCATACAACTAAGTACTACTACGTGTGGTCTCCGACCCAGAAGTGGAAGAAGTGGAGACGCTCTACCACGCTATTTTTTTACGCTGGGCTCTACCACGCTGTTCATGTCCCACTCCTTTCGTTGACGTGTGGGACATCCAGCACGTGCCGTGTTTGGCACCCTTCGTCGTAAGAGTTGAAATGCTGGCATTCATCAGAAATAAAAAATAATTATAAATCGGCAGTGATACTATTTTTTTTGCGAACCAATCAGCAGTGATACTATACCACGCGGTTTCCTTGCTCCTCGAGATCGGAAAGAATACTTTCGTTCGCCTACATGTGGGACGTCGACCATCCTGGTCCACTTGCCATGCACGCAGAACTCCAAGGGAGAGTCACCCAGGTCGTCGCGCCCGGTAACAATGACTAATGAGCCGTCAAATCATAGGCCCACTTCCCACTTTGAAGTTGCTCGGACGAAGGAACCATCATGAATTCGGTGAATTCCGCTTCTTGAAGAAAACTACTGTACCAACAGTACTGCTAGCTACAGTATTTACTCCAACAGAGGCCTCCTTTCGTTCATAGGATAGGAATATGAAATCATAGGAAGTGAGATGACATGCATCTCAATTCCTATAGAGAAAGAGATGCCATTTGATGCACATGATAGGAATTTTTCCACTTAGTCTAGGCTAATGTACTGGTAATTTGCTCTAAAAACTACAGTAGTAACTAGTAGTACTGGTACATGCTCGTACTCAGACACAGACACACACACTAACTACTACTACTACTTCTCACATGCTGGCCAGACACCGTCGTTCTCCTTCCCGGCTTTATCGGCGACACCCCACCGTGCTTGGATCTCCGCCGACCTCTCCGCAGCAGCGCGTGCGTCCTTTTCTTTCTTGCGGCGGCGGGCCTCTCTTTTCTTGAGTGCTTTCTGACTTTTCTGCTCCCTCTGTGCGGCTTTGGCCGCCTCTTGCTCTACCGCCCATTCGGCCTTGGCATCTTCAAATTCCTCCCACATAGTTGTGAGGTCGCGAGCGGCTATGAACTCGGCACGGCAGGATGCCATCGCTTCCCTACCATTTTGTGTGCGTTCGTGGGCGGCGAGGAACTCGGCACGGCGGGATGCCATCTCTGCCTTACCGGTTAGTGTGCGGTGCGGTGGCATGAACGACGCTTGGTGAGAGCTCTGGCTGGAGTGGACGGACAACTGTATAGTGCATTGGTTTGTCAAGATCTCAAGGACAGAAGACGAAGCAAATTAGGATTCCCCTTCAATCCTGGTCATTTATTACCGAGTAAAATGCATTGGCGGTCATCGAACTTGTCTTGATAGCTCACTTTGATCATTGTATACGAGATATGGTGATTATACGGTCGCTGTCTCAGCGTATAGCTCCGTATTTGTGTGGTTGACTAGTCAAACAGTCCGCATGCACCTGAAACAGTCACCGTCTCTCCAGAATGTCAATGCCGCATTCACTGGACTTAACTGCAGGTGCAATTGGTGTGTGACTGACATGCGGGCCAGACGCCCGTTAGGCCCACATGTCAGACACCCAAACGCATCTACAGTTAAATCACTTAAGCAGCGTCTGCATTCACGCCCGACGAACCTACTCCGGCGCCAGTTGTCCGTCCATCTGTCGCGGCTCATTGCCATTCGCCTGCTATATTAACTTAAGCCCCAGCTCCCAGCCATAGCCAAAGACCCACACTTATTCTCCTCCGGTCCCTTCCTTCTGTCGGCACCACTTCAACCATGGCCTCGTGGCGCTCCGAAGCTCTCTTGGACGTACTGTCATAGGAGCAGACGAGGGACATCGACAGCTCCGCTCCGGGCGCGCTCCAAAGCTCTCTTCGACGTACTGTTGCAGGAGCAAACGAAGGAGATCGCCGGCACCCCCGGGGCCGCCCTCCGCCGCCACGACCACGAAGCCGGCGCGCGTGCGCGGGCACAGCCAGCAGCGAGGAAGAGTAGTACACGGTAGGTCACCGCCACTCTGGTCCTGGGAAGGCCGCCGCTACTCCACTCAGTCGACGCCAAGTTTGGTGGGGTAAACATCGGCGGCCGATTAGCCGCTTGACAGCGACGTGGAGGAGGAAATCTTCATAACCTTGTGCTCCGGCCGGTGTTTCGCACTCCTCCCGCGTATGAGTGTAAACTCTTGCTTACATAAAAATGGAGCAAGTGGATGGCACTGTAGCACATCATATCACTCGAACTAGCCCGCCTAACGAGCGGGAAAGCACTGCCCTCGTCATTTTGTTCTGGATTTCTATCGATCGATCACGCGAAAATGTTACGCTTCGCAAGTTCTAAAGGAAAAGGCGGCACACTTACGACTCGTACGCATCGCAACCCCGACAGTCTGGCTCGCACGCCGCTCACCAAAGGGGACACGCGTTGTCTTGCAATTTCACTGATATGTGGGACCGTAATTGAATAAACCGTTGATAGCCGAAATCTAATCGCTCGGCGGGCGTCGGCTGAGAAGAGAGAAACGGGGGAGGGAGAAGAGATCGCCCGCCCGCCACGCACGGACTCCAAGAAATATATGGTGATAATGTGAGGTGGGCCATGCTGGAGTCCGGACTGCTTCCGGAGCCCGCTCTCACCGCCCTGGCCCCTCAAGACGCCAGCTGCCCGCTGCATGCATAGCAAGTAGTCCCCGCTTATGTGGAGGAGAGAGAGGCATTGACAAAGTCAAGGAGTAACAGTGGAGACAATAGCTTTCATCAAAAATAAACAATGAATACTCGTTTCTCGTCCTCTATATCAGAAAGAATACTTTCATTCGCTCACATGTGGGACGTCGACCATCCTGGTCCACCTGCCATGCACAAAATTATCCTGGTCTACCCCGGTTGTATTGCAGGCCCAACCTTTCCCACCGTAAATTGTTTGGACGAAGGAACCATCATGACTTCGTTGAATTCCGCTTCTTCAAGAAAACTTACTGTACCCGCAATACTGCTACCACACGCGAAGACTGGACGACACTGTACCACGTCATATCACTAAAACCCACTAGGCCAAACTAGCCCGCCTAGGTCATCTATTTTGGAACGGAGGGAGTACGTCTCTGCACTGCTATGATTTTGTGTTGCACGTTCTCTGTACTTTTGCTATGATTTTCCTACCCTATGAACCAAATGAGGCCTAAATGTATGTCGACTATTGTCTGATCGATCGCTAAGCCTACAATTTTAGGAGCTAGGGCTATTGGTCGATCGACGAGGGATAAGTATAAGCGTACCACGAGCTCATCAGCCCCAACGTTTCTCTTCGGTGAGAGTTTTGCAAGTACTATAGCTCGCACAGTAGCTAGCCTACTAACACCAAGAATCATCAAACAAGCCCTGCTGATATGATAAGCAGTTCAAACTTACATCTAAGCATGCCATATATTACATCAAAAGCTGGTGAGGATACATATGTTTCCATAACTCGGAGAGGGTTCGCATGATTCATCGCATGATTCACTATCAAACAAAAGTAGCAAGATCCGCCCACACAAGACAGTGCACTAGCCCTAAGATGGTTTGATAACACGCATCGTTCTGGTAATTAAACACAGGGAAATGCAAACTACCCTGAAGGATTAGCGCGACCAACTATTTCTTGTCATCGATCTCTCGGGCAATGACCACATCACGGACAGCGGCATGGGAATCGATTTCTGGGGCGATGTCCACAGGACTGACTGCGACATCGGAATCGATCTCTGGGGCGATGTCCACAGGATGGACAGCGGCATCGGAATCGATCTCCATGGCGATACCAACAGGATGGGCCACGACATCGGAATCATCAAGGACAACCACCGGCACCTGCACAACAATAACATATTAGCAAGCACATTGCAAATAATCAAAAAGAAAGCACATTGCAAATAAACAAAAACCACAACTATGGTAATAAGCCATTATTTTTTACCTTGTGCAGCTCACCGGGGGATCTCATCCCTCCGGGGGCCATCTCCTCGTCCTCCATGGGGGCAATCACCTTGCCAGGGGAATACTGCTTCTCAACAGCGACTATCTCCTCAAACTCGGTCTTGAACCTCACATAGGTGGCAATCAGAGCTCCTGGGGTAGGCACGGTGGGGCCCTTGCTGTTCTTCCAACTTTCTTTGAGGAGTTCGTCCGCCAACGTCCTCAACTCTTTGGCCAGTGCTTGTTTCTTGGAGTTCTTCGTCTCCATGGGTTGGCCCGCCAACATGGTCAACTCGTTGGTTGGTGCTCGCTTCCTGGAGATCGCTGTCTCCAGTGGATTGTCCGCCGGCAACTCTTTGCCTAGTGCTCCAGGATCCATCAATGTACTGACAAACAAAAAGCAATCGAAAGGAAACCACAATGGCAATGAAAACGGGAAAAGAATAGGATGTGAGAATCGGTCGGTGCTTCGCAAAAATAAGATTATTGTAATGAAAATATAGCAGGATAACTGATTCTCCCACCTTTCCTTTGTCGGTAGAGAAGAAAAATGGCAGAAGTGAGTAGCCTGGAGTGAGGTTTTCTTCAAGAAAGGGAATAAAGGGCTTGAACGAGCGTTCCAATGAAATGATGGTTGCTTCGTCCAGTCCAACTTGGAGGCCACCTTACCACTGCTGGTAAAGGTGTGGGTTTTGTGATATGACGGGTCATGACGGCCACACCGGGGTGACAGGTGAGTCTCGACTGTAGCACCTCGCTGTGATTTGGTGGATGGCACGCGGGCCCGGATGCTTTGAAATGTCATTAACTTGATTTTAGTCTCTTTAGTATTTGGATCCAAGCATGGATGAGGCTAACAAGTTTTAGTCCCACTACTTTTAGTCATGAGACTAAAACATATCCAAGCACTCTCTCAATATTGTGCACCATGACCAAGGCGGAGAGGAAAACGAGAGAACTACATAATTAATGCATGAGTTTAATTAGGGTAGTTTTGTAAAGTACGAGATACATTCCTCCAATCGCAAAATGCCTTGGTTCATGAGATTTGAGATTTGAGCCCTATAAACCGGAAGGGAGGGGGTACTGCACACGGTGTAGTCTAGTCACTTGTTTTTTTTTTGAGCCGAAGTCTAGTCACTTGTTGAAATCTCTAGAAAGGAAAATACTCCTTTCCGGTTTACAGGTCTATACTACTCCCTCCGTCTAGGTGTGTAAGTCATCTTACGAAAACCAAATAGTGCCAAAACACTTAGGCGCAATGCATTAACTTCTACCTTGTTTCTTGTTTCTTGACATACGTACCAACCAATAAGAGATGAGAGTTGTGCGTGCTTTTAATGACTTGCAATGGCTAGTTCATTTCATGGAATGCTATTAATTAGCAAATAAACATTGGTGACCCAGAAGGAAACGGTGCTAAGCGCGTGGACCTATGCAGAATGAGTATCAACCAATGGATAATGGAGTTTAATTGTTAAACAATAGCAATTTTGTCTCATGCAAGAGCCTGGCTAGTACTCAAAGGAACCGCACCACGCGAACGTTTGCAACTGCCACGTGCGGTTTGCACTTGGCTCTTCACCTCTTCGAGAAGACGAATAATGATGTTACTCCTACTTCTACAGTATCGAATCCACTGCTGCATGTCCGTCCACCTTGTGCGGGAGGGATAGCGTGTAGCGAAAGCTTCTACTTACTGCTCCTGCCTTTGCGTCCATGATAGGTGGGCCCAACAGGTGGTTGGCCCACCTGTCATGCAGCCAAAGGCAGGTGTAGTTAAGGCACCGGAGCTCAGTCCGCGAGGGAGAGGGCGTCGTAGTAATTAAATTTCTCGGGCTTGTACGAGTTGACGCGACACATCAAAGCACTGCATTCGATAAAAGTCTTTTTACACATTGCAAATGGGCTACTTCGTATGTAGGAGTAGACATATTCTGCTTCGTATGTACTCCCTCCGTTCCAAAATATAAGTCTTTTTAGAGATTTCACTATGAACTACATACGAAACAAAATGAGTGAATCTACACTCTAAAATATGTCTATATACATCCGTATGTAGTTTGTAGTGGAATCCCTAAAAAGACTTACATTTAGGAATGGAGGGAGTAGTCACTTGTTGCAATCTCTAAAAAGACTTATATTTGGAAACGGAGGGAGTACAACGCATGCATGCATGCCGTGACTTTCCTTTTGATACTTGCATGTGTTGATTTGATGCACCTTGCCAAATTTTGACTATAAATTTAACTAACCAAATTTTCATGCATGTCACAAAAAATCACGGGGCTGTTTAGATTGTGACTATGTTTGTCTTATGTTGCCACATTATTTTTCCCACACTTGACACACTTGCCTAAACTGAGTTGCTCAAATTGTTAGACACACTTTGGCTTGCCTGAGGGAATCTTGCCACAATTTTTGTGTCTATGACATGTGGGGTTCACTGCTAATAAAAAAATTGTTGTCTTAGGTGTGTCTAATAAAAAAGACTTATATTTAGGAATGGAGGGAGTAGAAAATATAAATAATAATGCATGTTGGGGCAACCCACATTTCCGCTAATTTTAGTTGTGGGCTTGTTCACAATTTTTACGAGGGGGTGGTTGTTCATTTAATGGAGGGACTTGTAGTACTACCAGACTTGAACGATACAAAGTGCGACCTGGCACACCGTAACACCACTTGGAACAAGCGGGTAGCTATCTCAAAAAACAATCAACAACTAAAAAAATGCGACCTGGCATGTAGTAGTACACAATTTTAAACGATTGTTTTGATGGAGTGAAAAAGGAAAACTACCCCACTATTTATATATAGGCTGGAGCCTCTATATTCACACACTCTCATTCTCTCTAGATCTAAACAAGATAGGGGTAGTAACCCTGTCTTTCTCCCTTCAAAAAACATTGGCTTTCTATCCTCACTGCTGGTTACAGATCCGGACATATCCCCCTCCAATGGTGAAGGGGAGGAGGGGCAGCATTTAGGCCATTGTCGACAGCGAGGGAGGAGACCCACTGCCGGCCGCACCGTTATCTCTAGCCGAGCGCCGGCGCGGGAGGTCCTCCGATCCCTTCGTCGTTGCCTGTGGGTGGATCCGGCCTCCCGCCGCCCACCTATCCACATTCCGATGACCTTCCGGTATATCTTTGTTCGAAACCACCTTAGCTCTACTTCCCCAGCTCGCTACGTCATTGCATGTGCATCATTTTCTACCTCTCAGCCCCTCTCGATCGGATGGTCCAATGTCACTTTTTTTCTATTGTTAGAGGTAAAGCTACTTCATGGAGTCGAATCTTGTAATCCCTCCTTCCGAAAATACTTGTCATTGAAATAAAATGGGGGTGGGGGAATTTAGTATGTACATCGGACTTGGTACAAACAGGAAGGAAAGGGGATGAAAGTAGTACAGACTGGTCATCCAACCGGTCTCTTGGTCGAAAAGGGAAATATAGGGGTAACGCTGTACACAGTGGTATGACCAGGACTAGATTCGCTATCCACACATAGGAGTAGGTGGCAAGAGTGAACAAAAATGGGACCAACCCAGATATGTTTCTTGGATGTTTGTTTCTCGGGGCAACAAACTATGAATCACCACTTTATGCCCCTGTTTACGTACATGGTGATGTACTACTGGTGCACCCACTGTCGCATGCCCTTATACCAAATATTTAGGCTCCGATCGGAATAAAGGGGCAGAAAACATAGGTCTTGATGAAAATAGAGGAATAGGAAAGGAATGTAGGTATAAAACCATGGAACAGCGAACCGTAGGAAACTCTCAAGAGAATGTGTTCGGATGGACTACGAAATGTACAGATTTGTCTTTTTAGAGTAGCATCCTTGGCAGTATGAGATGCTATTTGTTTATTCAGCTGCACAGTGACTACTCTTGTCCTCACCTCACGTACCACACATAGGTTGATTTTTTTATTCCGGCAAACACAGCACAACAACCTGTCTAATGCATGGCAGCGAGCGCCTGCCTCGGGCTTCCGCCCAAAAAATGAGCAGCGCGTGGATGTTTCTAATCCGATGGAATCAGTACTACCAGACCATCTTTCCTATGAAACACTATTCACCTTTCCCGTGTTCCGAACGGTTGGAAGGGAAAGAATACGGTAGGAATTGTGTTCCTACAAAAATCCTGCACCAAACCTGTGAACCGAACGCAGCCTTAGATGTTCTTAATATAATGTCCCTGGTAAAAATGAAGCCATGCCACTGTTTTTTCCTGTAATTGTTTGAGACTCTGACAAGTTTAGCCAAATCTTTTGCTGTAATTGTTTGAGACTCTGACTGTTTCCTCTGTGTCTTTTTGTGCAAACAGGGATATCCAATTCACCTAGTTGTTGTTGTGACCTTTTGGTGCACTGCACAAAACTCTTCTTAAAAGAAGTGACTTTTGTGTTGTTTAACTGGAATGTCAGATGGAATAGTTGGTTCATTTTGGTGGAACTGCACAAAGGGAGATCTGTGTTCCAATCCTCATCATCCATATTGGCGCCATAACCTTCCTTTAGGTAAGAATGATATTTAATGCATGTGTTCATCTCTATTTTCCGACTGCCATGAGAAAATAATGCTGGTTTTACTAGTACACTTGTACTCCCTCACTGAAAAAACCAATTCTGAATTAGAAGGCCAATCATGTACTTGGTTTCACCAACTGGTGAGGAGAAAGAGAAACAGAGCATGAAGAGGAAGAAGAAGAAGAATAAACAGTGCCAAGGCGATCTTGCTGAAGCCAGAGGCCTCAGTCGAGGCTATTCAAGGGCTCCGGCAACGACTACCTTACATGTGAGACGATCCTCCAGGGAGCCCTTCCACTTCTGCTATCTCACTTAATTAATTAGGAGCACTTAAGTACCACTAATTTATTACTGCCTAATTTTCCTGTTGGAGTTAAACAAATCTTTAGTAGGACCCTATGATGAATCATGTACGTGTGAATGTTTGTCTATGGAGGTGAATCATGTGGTGGAGCAGGGAGGGAATATTATTGGTGTCATGACATAATAGTGCTATTGTTTTGCATGTCAAATTATTGCCATTGGTTCAATGAGGAAATGTTTTGCGTATTGTCCATCATGAATTTGATGCTACTGTATGAGTAGTATGCTAATGTCTTCCTATCCTTTCTCACTAAGCTAATGAAGGTTTCACCTTGTTCCTACTTGTGCAAACAGGGATCATGTTGTGCCAATCATACATTTTAGTGGAACTACACAAGACAATACAATGAACTGTATCCCAGCCAGTGCTTTAACTCTGCTGGAAGTTCTTGATAATCTTTCGATATAATCTCAGCACTGGTAAACAAGAGTGATTTCAACCATACATTTGAAGTGCACAAAAATATATACTATTGTGTGATTCCAGTGTGTGCTTTATCATCTCTTATGGGACTACATGAATAAGCTTTTTTTCTCAAGTTGGTACGGGCCTAAGGCCTTCATCCATATTAGTTTGATGTCATCTCTATTTGTATCGTGCTACTGTCATGAGAAACTCCTTTATCTTTGCACTTTTAAGTTTTGCAACCTATGATAAATGGCAATGCTTTGAGTGTTGAGTTGAGCTAATTGGCACTGATTAAATAAACTAATACCTCTCTTTAAGCAAGACTACTATGTTGCTAACTTTACCCATTAAGATAATGAGGGTGCTTCTATTTGTTAGTGTATGTTTCATCAACTAGTCCCACTATTACAGTAATCTCACTCTCTCAATATATGTGCCAACAGGGATGCTCGATTTTGGTGGAACTGCACAAAAACTTTGGGTGCTTCATTGCCTCGACAGCTTCCGTCCTTTCCTGTCAGTCGCTAATCTCCGCTTGCTTTCTTCCTTTGCTATCAATCGCTTGGCTTATCTTGGCTTCTAGTCAAAGGAAATAGTAATTGATATGCTACCTCACACAGGTTGGTACTGGTCTTTATCCTGATTATTGTGCCTGTCATATGTATTGGTAATTTGGTATTGTGCTACTGTTTGCCGATTTCATAAAGGAGTAATTTGGAGCCTGAACTCGCAGGCAAATCATTACATCGGGTGATTTCAGTAGAACTGCACAAAATGATCAGATGGACAGGTACTTATGCTGCTGCTATGTACTCCAAAGTTCACTCAGACAAGCATCGATGTTGATAAGAAGTTCCTATATTCATTCGAGTATCAACCAGCGTCAACCAATTGTCAAACTCCAAGTATTAGGAGAGTGAACGCCAAAAATATTGCTTGGTGCATAGCCCAGAAAAACGCAGTCCAGTCTTTGGTCCCAACTTGTGCCTTTTGGTTATCGGCACATATGGTAGCGAACTATATGGCATGGAGTCTAAAGATTCCAGACAAGTTGGTTGACGCGTATATTCATCTGGGACTTAATTAGTCTGCACGCCAAGGACGCTCCATTTCCATTGAACTGCACAAAAAATTTGGGTGGTTCATTTTCTCAACCGCCTCCTTTCTCATCTGCAATGTAGAATTTTGGCGAGATACAGGACCAAGATGAGCCAGTAAACTAGTTGGATGAAAGTAGTGGCCAAGTTGCTCAAACCTCCGTCGGCACGAGGCCACTATTTGAGGATAAACCTACAAGCAAAGTTCAGATTGTCTGTGCTGCCTCTTATGTACTCGAAAGTTTACTCGTACAAGAACTAATTTTAGCAAGAAGTACCTCTGATTGAACACCATTTACCAGTCTGTACCATAGGTAATTAAAGTTCGTCCATGGATCATATTGGCTGTGATCTCAATCATTTGGATGCATAAACATACTGAACATGTGTATATCTGAATCTTTTTATGAATTATGTATGAATATTGTCGTGTGATCTATCAATCATTTGGATGCATAGATATGCTAAGCTTGTGTATATATGAATATTTTGAGTTGTTGATAGTGAATGTTGGCTATGAATATGAACGTGTCCTGTGAACCTGAGTTTGATATGAATTGCAACAGGACCAGTTATAACCCTTCTCCTCCTCTCAATCTGCGACTCCACTGCCGCGTTTTCCCATCTCCGAGTCGTTGCCGTCCGGGGCCTCGCCGTCGTCCACCGCCTCGCTGTGTTCGGTGCGGCGTGGTCAACAAACAAGAGTCATCGGAAGAGGACTGTATGTGGAGAGCCTGGAGGCTGGGACCCGCAAGGTCCATGGTCGCACACAAGGAAAGTTCCTCCTTATTAAGCTGAAAAAAATGTTTCCTCCACCTAACAGCTGGGACCCACCGGCTGTATCTTCGCACGGAAGGAAGTGCCTCCTTGTTTTGCGAAAAAAATATTCATCCCATTGACAGCTGGGACCCGTCAGATTTGGTGACTGACTTGTGGGCCTGCTAAGCGGACGTGTACGCACGACTTTGTCAACTTAATCAACAAATGATTCTAGCAGCTGGACCATTGGATGTTAATCCAACAGCCGTGCTCCTTCTTCAACCTCTGTTCTTGCTCCTGTCTCCCATGGGCGGCACCGCGGCTGTGCTGCCGCGCACCCGAACCAGTGAACTTTTCCCACTCCTCTCCATCTACGACTCCACTGCCCCGTCTTCCCCATCTCCAGGTCGTTCCAGTCTGGGTGCGCTCGGCATGGTGTGGTCAACATGGTCAACAACCGAGAGTCATCGGAAGATGACTGTACGTGAGAGGCTGACAGTGGGGACGCACCACGCCCATGGACGCATGCATGCAATGGAACACGGTGAGGTCAACGTGGTCAAGGAACGACTTCCATCGGAAGTATACTGTACGTGGAGAGTCTCAGTTGGGTCCACGGCCGCAGCAAGTAAGTGCCTCCTTATTACGCGGAAAATAATGATTCCTCCAACTGGCAGCGGGGACCTACTCGACGGGCCACCGTATTTCACGAGAAAAAAACGTTTGCCCCTGACTGCTGGGACCCACCTGACGGGCCACCGTATTTCACGAGAAAAACGTCCCCCCCCCCCACTGTCAGCTCGGACCCACCGGAAGTGTCTCCTTATTACACACAAAAAAATGAATACTCCCCCTGCTAGCTAGGACCCACCTTGGTGGGAGGCTGACTTGTGGGCCTACTAAGTTGACGGGGACGAAGGGCTTTGTCAACTTAGTCAAGATGAACGATTCTAGCTCTAGTGACCGTACGATGTCCATCCAACGGCCGTAGTGCTTCTTCAACCTCTGGTCTTCTTGCTCCAGCCGCCCAAACCAGCGCCGGTTGTGCCTCATGCTCCTGCCTCCCGTGGCCGGCTGTGCTGCCGCGGAGGACTCACCGCCCCCTACTATTCCCACCGCTGGCCAGGCCCTGCGGCGACGGAAGCCTCATACCGCAGTCGAACCAATGAACCCTCGTACTCCTCTCCGCGCGCGCTTCCACTGCCGCATCTTCCCCGGCTCTGCGTTGTCCCCTTCCTAGGCCTCACCGTCGTCCACCGCCGTGGTGCTCTCCGCGCGGCGTGGTCAACGTGGTCAAGGAACGACTTCCATCGGAAGAGTACTGTACGTGGAGAGGCTGACAGCTGGGTCCACGGCGACAGCCCAGTTTTTTGTGATTTGCCAAGTAAGTCGCTGTGTGTCAGGCCTGTTGGGCTGCAAATCTTTCAAGACGAGGAGAGCTTTCATTCGGCTGGCCGAGAAAATGGCCCATCAGTAATGAGAAATGGGCTGTACATTTTTAAAACACATCAAAGCGGTAATTAGTTTCAAATATCTTTTTTTTTCATTTCGAGATTTTAAATTACATTAATTATTATGCGTGGAGAATTTGTTGGATTTTATATTGATATACATTTAGTTTTAAAATCAGTTTGAATGTGAGTCGAAATTTCGGGATTAAAAATAGTTCGGACCGCACCAAAATATGCAAAATTTCATATAATTTTTTAACGTGGCCACAATATGGGCTGTAATGCTAACAAAAAGAATATGGGCTCCAAAAAAACCTTAAGAATTAGCAAATGGGCTGTAAATTATTAGAAATAATGGCAGATGGGTTGTATGTTGTTTTCCACAGATTTGAGGCTTTCCTAAAAAAAAGTTGACGCACAAGCAGTGACTGTTGGATGGCCATCCAACAGCCGTCGTGCTTCTTCAATCTCTGCTCTTCCTGCTCCAGCCGCTCAAACAAGCGCCGGCGGGACTGCCTGCTCCCTCCTCCCCGCGGCCGGCTGTGCTGCCGCGCAGGCCTCACCGCCCCATCATACTCCCATCACTGGCCTAGCCATCCCTCTACTCACCCACACCTGCTGTTATTTTCCAGCGACGGCACACGAACCAGTAAACCCTCGTTCAGTCGTACTCCCCTTCGCGTGGGAAACAACTGCTGAGTCTTCCCTGCCTCCGTGTCATTCCCTTCCTAGGCCTCGCCGTCGTCCACCGCCCTGGTGCTCTCGGTGCGGCCTGGTCAACGTGGTCAGCAACCGACATGCATCTGAAGTGGACTGTACGTGGAGAGGCCGACAGCTGGGTCCACGGCCACACGCAAGGAAATGCCTCCTTATTACACGCAAAATAATGATTCGTCCACCTGACATCAGGGACCCACCAAAAGGGCCTCGGTATTTCGCGAAAAAAACGTTACCGCCGCTGACAGCTCAAACCCACCAGCTATATCTTTGCATGCAAGGAAATGCCTCCTTATTACGCACAAAAAATTGAATACTCCCCCTGTTAGCTGGACCCAGTATAGTGGCAGGCTGACTTGTGGGCCTACTAAGTTAACGGGGACGGAGGGCTTTGTCAACTTAGTCAATATGCATGGTTCTAGCTCCAGTGACCGTACGATGTCCATCCAATGGCCGTAGTGCTTCTTCAACCTCTGGTCTTCTTGCTCCAGCCGCCCAAACCAGCGCCGGTCGTGCCTCGTGCTCCTGCCTCCCGTGGCCGGCTGTGATGCGGCGGAGGCCTCATCGCCCCCTACTACTCCCACCGCTGGCCAGGCCATCCCTCTACTCACCCACACCCCCTGTTATTCTGCGGCGACGGCAGCCTCACACCACAGCGAACCAGTGAACCCTCGTACTCCTCTACGCGTGGGCATCCACTGTCGCGTCTTCCCCGGCTCCGCGTTGTCCCCTTCCTAGGCCTCGCCGTCGTCCACCGCCCTGGTGCTCTCAGTGCGGCGTGGTCAACGCGGTCAAGGAATGGCTTCCATCGGACGTGGACTGTACGTGGAGAGGCTGACAGCTGGGTCCACGGCCGCAGCAAGGAAGTGCCTCCTTATTACGCGCAAAATAATTATTCCTCCACCTGACAGCGGGGACCCACCGGATAGGCCACCGTATTTAGCGAAAAAAAGTTTCCCCCTGTCTGCTGGGACCCACCAATTACATCTTCGCATGCAAGGAAGTGCGTCCAAAAAAAACGATTCGCCCCCCTGACTGCTGGGACCCACCAGCTACATCTTCGCACGCAAGGAAGTGCCTGATAGTCGGGACCCACCTGGTCGAAGCATACATAGTGTTGTCATTCTGGTCGCGAACGTGTACGTACATATATACTGGTGGATGTAGAGGCACACACGTGTCGCAGTAGAGGCGCGCACGTAGCATGTACACGTACGTACAGCGGCGAGGGTGCAAGAAAGAAAATATGGCCACGTACGTACATACGGGCAGGGTATCTAACGCCTATCGCGCATACATACATGACTGGGTCGGAACGGAGAAACAGCGTCGTCGTCGTGTTCATGGGGAGCCAACCGGCTGGCTCGGAACGGAATGCGTGATCGTGTTCATCGAGAGGGCTTGGACGGAATAGGCGATGGAAACGAGGCCTGGCGTACCGCATAACGGAGGAAACGGCCTTGTGTTCGACCGGCCACGTTCGAAACAGGGTCCTGTTGATCGAGAGGGGCCTGGCATACCGCAAAACGGAGGAAACAGACCTCCAACGGTCGAAACGGGGGTCCTGTTGATCGGGAGGGGTGTGGGGTACCAAAAAACGGAGGAAACGGACCTCCTACGGTCGAAACGGGGGTCCTGTTGATCAGGAGGGGTGTGGCGTACCGCAAAATAGACGAAACGGACTTGTGTTGGAGCGCTATGGTCGAAACGGGGGTCATGTTGATTGGGAGGGGTGTGGCGTACCGCAAAACGGATGAAACGGACTTGTGTTGGAGCGCTACGGTCGAAACAGGGGTCCTGTTCATCAGGAGGGGTGTGGCATACTGCAAAACGGGACTCCACGGGATACTGTTCATCTCCACCGTCGACCTCCTCCAGCCTCCACGGGCTACCGTCGACCTCCTCCAGCCTCCACGGGCTTTTGTTCATCCAGCCTCCACCGCGCGCTACTCCACCGGCTACTGTTCAACCACCCCTCCACGGGCACCCCTCCACCATCTACTGTTCATCCAGCCCTCCACACCATGGGGTCCTGTTCAACCACCCCTCCACGGCCACCCCTCCACCGTCTACTATTCATCCAGCCCTCCACGCCACGGGGTCCTGTT
>NC_041381.1:183123715-183181760 GCF_002162155.2 Triticum dicoccoides
GGCTTCAGTTAGCAGCAGTAGCGAAGGAATCGCTCCATTGGGTTTAGTAACAGCCATCGATCGATCGCTCGGGTTCAGTAACGCGTAGCCTGTAGTGCAATCGCTCGGGTTTTGTTAGAGCCCAACGCCTCGCTCGGGTTCAGTTAGAGCCAACGCCTCGCACACACGCGCGTACGTACGAGAGAAACGCGCATCGCTCGGCCCCCGACCTCCCACCGTAACGGGAAACTCCCCGAAATTTTCCTCCCCCTCGCTTCTACCACGGTTTTTTCCATCATGGACGGCCCAAAGTATGTCATGCCGCTGCGTCTCCGGCCCGCCCAGGACGAAAAGCCCATTTTCTATCATGATTTTTTGTCATAGAAGTAGGAGCCCGCCACATCTATGATGATACCGGGTTTTGTCACAATTATCATCATAGAAGTGTCATATGTATGACAGAAAAAAAATTGTTCGACCCAAAATGTCACGCATGTGTCTTTTTTTGTAGTGTATTCTTTAGGTGCAGGTACGTACGTGGGTGGGTGAGAGAGAGATGGTTTGCGCGAAACAGAGGCAATGTGTCGATGATATCTCAAACAAAAAAACGTAACATATGCAATGTGTGTGAAACAAAGTCATGGATATATCATATGGTGAGGGAGCGATCCATGAGAAGAGAGTGGAGGGATCATCGATGTGAGGTATCGCTAGAATCGAAAACAGGGATGAAGTGTGTGGCTGCGCGATCGATAAAGAGTGCCATCGAATTTGTGTTTGCCCACATCGAAGATAAAGGGCGGCTGGCTGATACGTCTCCAACGTATCTGTAATTTTTTATTGTTCCATGCTATTATATTACTCGTTTTGGATGTTTATGGGCTTTACTTTACACTTTCATATCATTTTTGGGACTAACCTACTAACCGGAGGCCCAGCCCGAATTGCTATTTTTTTGCCTATTTCAGTGTTCTGAAGAAAAGGAATATCAAACGGAGTCCAAACGGAATGAAACCATCGGGAGCGATCTATTTGGAACAAACGCAATCCAGGAGACTTGGAGTGGACGTCAAGAAGCAGCCAAAGCAGCCACGAGGGTCCAGGGCACACCCTAGGGGGGTGGGCGCGCCCCCCACCCTCGTGGGCCCCTCGTGGCTCCCCTGACCGACCTCCTTCGCCTATATATACTTGCATAACCTAAAAACATCGAGGAGCACCAGGAAACCCTATTTCCACCACCGCAACCTTCTGTACCCATGAGATCCCATCTTGGAGCCTTCATCGGCGCTCCGCCGGAGGGGGAATCGATCACGGAGGGCTTCTACATCAACACCATAGCCTCTCTGATGATGTGTGAGTAGTTTACCACAGACCTTCGGGTCCATAGTTGTTAGCTAGATGGCTTCTTCTCTCTCTTTGAATCTCAACACAAAGTTCTCCTTGATCTTCTTGGAGATCTATTCGATGTAACTTTTTTTGCAGTGTGTTTGTAGAGATCCGATGAACTGTGGGTTTATGATCAAGTTTATCAATGAGAAATATTTGAATCTCCTTTGAATTCTTTTATGTATGATTGGTTATCTTTGCAAGTCTCTTGAATTATCAGTTTGGTTTGGCCTACTAGATTGATCTTTCTTACAATGGGAGAAGTGCTTAGCTTTGGGTTCAATCTTGTGGTGTCCTTTCCCAGTGACAACAGGGGTAGCAAGGCACATATTGTATTGTTGCCACCAAGGATAAAAAGATGTGGTTTACATCATATTGCTTGAGTTTATCCTTCTACATCATGTCATCTTGCTTAATGTGTTACTCCGTTCTTATGAAGTTAATACTCTAGATGCATGCTGGATAGCGGTCGATGTGTGGAGTAATAGTAGTAGATGCAGGCATGAGTAGGTCTAGGTGGATGTTTTGCTCCATTCCTTTCAACAAAATGCATGAATAATTAAATAGTAGAGTGCCATAGGAAAATTTCCTATTGCTATGTTTTTCTGTTGAACCAAAATAGCCCTAATGGATCGACATGAATGTAGAGTAATAAGTGATGGGACAAGTGTACAACCTCTTTGCCTTAGCCGTGTCGACCTCAGCATCATTGGGTTGGTCACTGAAGAAGTTGAGGCAGAGGTGGTTGTCGGAGGTGTGGAGGAAGATCTAAGGAATCTCCAGACGGCACCCATGGCACCCCAAGATATTCAAAGATAACCAAAAGCCTAAGCTTGGGGATGCCCCGGAAGGCATCCCCTCTTTCGTCTTCGTCTATTGGTAACTTTACTTGGAGCTATATTTTTATTCGCCACATGATATGTGTTTTGCTTGGAGCGTCTTGTATGATATTAGTCTTTGCTTTTTAGATTACCACAATCATCCTTGTTGTACACAGCTTCTCGGAGAAACCCACTTGATTTGGAATTTATTAGAATACTCTATGTGCTTCACTTATATCTTTTGAGCTAGATAATTTTGTTCTAGTGCTTCACTTATACTTTTTAGAGCACGGCGGTGGCTTGATTTTGTAGAAATTGTTGATCTCTCATGCTACACTTATATTATTTTAAGAGTATTTTATAACAACATGGTATTTGCTATGGTTATAAAATTGGTCCTAGAATGATGGGCATCCAAGTTGGTATAATAAAAACTATCATAGGAAGTGAATTGGATGCTATGATCAATTTGATACTTGATAATTGTTTTGAGATATGGAGGTGGTGATACTAGAGTCATGCTAGTTGGGTAATTGTTAATTTAAAGAATGCTTGTGTTGATCTGGCAAGTCCCGTAGCATGCACGTATGGTAACCGTTGTGTAACAAATTTGAAACATGAGGTGTTCTTAGATTGTCCTCCTTATGAGTGGCGGTCGGGGACGAGCGATGGTCTTTTCCTACCAATCTATCCCCCTAGGAGCATGCGCGTAGTGCTTGGTTTTTGATGACTTGTAGATTTTTGCAATAAGTATATGAGTTCTTTATGACTAATGTGAGTCCATGGATTATACGCACTTTTACCTTTCCATCATTGCTAGCCTCTTCGGTACCGTGCATTGCCCTTTCTCACCTTGAGAGTTGGTGCAAACTTCGCCGGTGCATCCAAACCCCGTGATACGATACGCTCTATCACACATAAACCTCCTTATATCTTCCTCAAAACAGCCACCATACCTACCTATTATGGCATTTCCATAGCCATTCCGAGATATTGCCATGCAACTTTCCACCGTTCCGTTCATCATGACACGCATCATCATTGTCATATTGCCTTGCATGATCATGTAGTTGACATCATATTGTGGCTAAGCCACCTTCATAATTTTTCATACATGTCACTCTTGATTCATTGCCCATCCCGGTACTCCGCCAGAGGCATTCATATAGAGTCATATCTTGTTCTAGTTTTGAGTTGTAACTCATGAGTTGTAAATAAATAGAAGTGTGATGATCATCATTATTAGAGCATTGTCCCTAAAAAGCCAAATAAAAAAAGGAAAGGCCAAATAAAAAAAGGGCCAAAAAAAGGGGAACAATGCTACTATCTTTTTCCACACTTGTGCTTCAAAGTAGCACCATGTTCTTCATATAGAGAGTCTCATTTGTTGTCACTTTCATATACTAGTGGGAAGTTTTCATTATAGAACTTGGCTTGTGTATTCCAATGATGGGTTTTCTCAAAATACCCTAGGTCTTCATGAGCAAGCAAGTTGGATGCACACCCACTAGTTTCTTTTGTTGAGCTTTCATACATTTATAGCTCTAGTGCATCCGTTGCATGGCAATCCCTACTCCTCATGTTGACATCAATCGATGGGCATCTCCATAGCCCGTTGATTAGCCTCGTTAACATGAGACTTTATTCTTTTTTTGTCTTCTCCACACAACCTCCATCATCATATTCTATTCCACCCATAGTGCTATATCCATGGTTCACGCTCATGTATTGCATGAAAGTTGAAAAAAGTTTGATATTACTAAAGTATGAAACAATTGATTGGCTTGTCATCGGGGGTGTGCAAGATGAGAGCATTCTTGTGTGATGAAAATGGAGCATGACCAAACTATATGATTTTGTAGGGATAAACTTTCTTTAGCCATGCAATTCTGAGAAGACATGATTGCTTTGATTAGTATGCTTGAAGTAATACTATTTCTTATGTCAATATGAACTTTTACTTTGAATCATTTGGATCTGAACATTCATGCCACAATAAAGAAAATTACATTGAGAATTATGCTACGTAGCATTCCACATCAAAAATTCTGTTTTTATCATTTACCTACTCGAGGACAAGTAGGAATTAAGCTTGGGGATGCTTGATACGTCTCCAACGTATCTATAATTTTTGATTGTTCCATGCTATTATATTACCTGTTTTGGATGTTTATGGGCTTTACTTTACACTTTTATATCATTTTTGGGACTAACCTACTTACTAGAGGCCCAGCCCGAATTGCTGTTTTTTTTGCCTATTTTAGTGTTTCGAAGAAAAGGAATATCAAACGGAGTCCAAACGGAATGAAACCTTCGGGAGCGATCTTTTTGGAACAAACGCAGTCCAGGGGACTTGGAGTGGACATCAAGCAACAAACAAGGCGGCCACGAGGGTGCCTGGTGCGCCCCCTGGGGGTGGGCGCGCCCCCACCCTCGTGGGCCCCTCGAGCATCAACCGACCTACTTCTTCCTCCTATATATATCCACGTACCCCGAAAACATCCGAGAGCACCACAAAAAGATATTTCCACCACCACAACCTTATGTATCCATGAATCCCATCTTGGAGCCTTCGTCGGTGCTCCGCCGGAGGGGGAATCGACCATGGAGGGCCTCTACATCATCTCCAGGGCCTCTCTGATGAGTTGTGAGTAGTTTACCACAGACCTTCGGGTCCATGTTTATTAGCTAGATGGCTTCTTCTCTCTCTTTGAATCTCAATACAAAGTTCTCCTCGATCTTCTTGGAGATCTATTCGATGTAACTCTTTTTGCGGTGTGTTTGTCGAGATCTGATGAATTGTGGGTTTATGATCAAGTTTATCTATGAGAAATATTTGAATCTCCTCTGAATTCTTTTATGTGTGATTAGTTATCTTTGCAAGTCTCTTCTAATTATCAGTTTGGTTTGGCCTACTAGATTGATCTTTCTTGCAATGGGAGAAGTGCTTAGCTTTGGGTTCAATCTTTCGGTGTCCTTTCCCAGTGACAGCAGGGGCAGCAAGGCACGTATTGTATTGTTGCCATCGAGGATAAAACAATGGGGTTTATGTCATATTGCATGAGTTTATCCCTCTACATCATGTCATCTTTCTTAATGTGTTACTCTGTTCTTATGAACTTAATACTCTAGATGCAGGCAGGAGTCGGTCGATGTGTGGAGTAATAGTAGTAGATGCATAATCGTTTCGGTCTACTTGTCACGGACGTGATGCCTATATATGTGATCATGCCTAGATAATCTCATAACTATGCACTTTTCTATCAATTGCTTGACAGTAATTTGTTCACCCACCGTAATACTTATGCTATTTTGAGAGAAGCCACTAGTGAAACCTATGGCCCCTGGGTCTATCTTTTACCATATAAGTTTTCCATCTACTTTTATTTGCATCTTTTATTTTCCAATCTATATCATAAAAATACCAAAAATATTTATCTTATCTTATTATCTCTATCAGATCTCACTTTCGCAAGTTATCATGAAGGGAGTGACAACCCCTTTATCGCATTGGTTGCGAGGTTCTTGTTTGTTTGTGTAGGTGTGTGGGACTTTTGAGGAGCCTCCTACTGGATTGATACCTTGGTTCTCAAAAACTGAGGGAAATACTTACGCTACTTTGCTGCATCACCCTTTCCTCTTCAAGGGAAAACCAACGCAGTGCTCAAGAGGTAGCAAGAAGGATTTCTGGTGCCGTTGCCGGGGAGGTCTTCGCTCAAGTCAAGACATACCAAGTACCCATCACAAACTCATCTCCCTCGCATTACATTATTTGCCATTTGCCTCTCGTTTTCCTCTCCCCCACTTCGAAAACAATTTTCAAAAACCTTTGTCTTTTCTTCGCCCTCTTTCATTCGATCTTATGTTTGCTTGTGTCTCCATGTGCCTTCTATGTGCTGGCATCTTTGCTTGCTAAAAACCTATTGATATGGATCCACTTAAAGTGTTCTACTTGGATCATCTTCGATCCTTATGCGCTCGTGCTGAAACCCCAACTAGCCTAGTTGATGGGAAATCTTTAGATGAGCATGCTAATTTTGTGCGTCATCGTTTGTCTAAAAAGGGGAAGCTCTTATGGTATCACTTAAATAGTTTGCTATGCTATGCTTGGACTCTTTGTGAAATTTATGATTTTACTTGTTGCTCTAAGAACCCTAAAAACACCTTCCCTACCTATATGAGTTTAATGATAATGAAATCTTATCTACTTATGGAAAGGGTGTTTATAGTTACTATGATATAGAACAAATTGAAGAATTTGTTGTTTTTAAGGGTGCTCATGAAGTTGCTTCTTTGATTGAAAAATATGATAATACTCTCTACAAATCTGAAAATTCCGACATACTTAAATATTGCTATGAAAACTGTGCTCATATTGCCTATGTTAAGGAATTTATTGAGAGAATGACCGTTGATTTGGAAGAAAATAATGATATGCATGAATCTATAGATAATTATGATTCCAATGATTTGAATGAAATATCCCTTGATGAACATGATGCTTGCTATTCTTGTGGCCATGATGCCAATATTTATGAAGATGAATTTGTTATAGTTACTTATGTTAAACATGAGATCGTTGCTATTGCACCCATACTTGATAGTTCCTTTGATGAAAAGCATGATTGCAATGATGTTATTATAAATTCTATTGATGTCAATTGTGCTAATAATATGTGAAACCCTAAGCTTGGGGATGCTAGTTTTGCCATGTCTACTACTTGTTGCAATGATCATGATTGGGGTGATTCTTCTTATGATCTTGAAAATTTATTTAAGACCCATGATGAATATGAGATTGATAATAGTGCTTGCAATAATATTGAAAGTGTGATTGGAAGAGTCCCAACTTTAGATCCCACATATTTGGAGAATGTTCAATCTTATGGTATTTTTGATAAAAGTGGGTTTGGAGAGGTCATGACTTTAGTTAATAATAATCCCACTATTTTGGAAGAGTGTCAACTTTGCATGCATGTGGATCATGTTGAGAATGTTTTATGTGATAGATATTTTGTTGAATTTGCCTATGATCATACATGTAAATATTATGAGAGAGGGAAATATGGTTGTAGAAATTTTCATGTTGCAAAATTACCTCTCATTATGTTGAGATTGCTATTGTTTCTTTCCACTTCCTTGCATATGCTAGTTTTTGCTTGCTATGATAATTTATTTTCTTATAAAATGCCTATGCATAGGAAGTATGTTAGACTTAGATGTGTTTATCACGTGTTTTATGATGCTCTCTTTGTGCTTCAATTCTTGTCTTTCATGTGAGCATCATTGAAATCTCAATGCCTAGCTAAAAAGGCTTTAAAGAAAACCGCTTGTTGGGAGACAACCAATATTTTTCCTTGCTTTTTAGTAATAAATAATTCATCTATCCTCTGTTTAGATGTGGTTTTATGTTTTAATTAGTGTTTGTGCCAAGTAGAACCTTTGGGAAAACTTGGGTGAAGTCTTTATGATCTTTCTGTAAAAAACAGAAACTTTAGCGCTCATATGATTAGCT
Source organism: Triticum dicoccoides (assembly GCF_002162155.2). Taxonomy (NCBI): domain Eukaryota; kingdom Viridiplantae; phylum Streptophyta; class Magnoliopsida; order Poales; family Poaceae; genus Triticum; species Triticum dicoccoides. Next base: position 183,131,417 of record NC_041381.1, read on the forward strand.
GCCATTTTTTACTGGACAGTGATTTTAGGTTAATAATTTTTGCAGTTGATTAATAGACAAATTCCTCACGTCCACCAATTTATTTTAGAATTTTTGGAGTTACAGAAGTATTCGAAAGTTACAGATTGCTACAGACTGTTCTGTTTTTGACAGATTCTGTTTTTCGTGCGTTGTTTGCTTATTTTGACGAATCTATGGCTAGTATCGGGGGGTATGAACCATAGAGGAGTTGGAATACAGTAGTTTTAACACCAATATAAGTAAGGAATGAGTTCATTACGGTACCTTAAGTGGTGGTTTTTCTTTCTTACCTAACGGAGCTCATGAGATTTTCTGTTGAGTTTTGTGTTGTGAAGTTTTCAAGTTTTGGGTAAAGATTTGATGGATTATGGAATAAGGAGTGGCAAGAGCCTAATCTTGGGGATGCCCATGTCACCCAAGATAATTCAAGTACAACCAAAATCCTAAGCTTGGGGATGCCCCGGAAGGCATCCCCTCTTTCGTCTTCGTCTATCGGTAACTTTACTTGGAGCTATATTTTTATTCACCACATGGTATGTGTTTTGCTTGGAGCGTCTTGTATGATTTGAGTCTTTGCTTTTTAGTTTACCACAATCATCCTTGATGTACACACCTTTTGGGAGAGACACACATGATTCGAAATGTATTAGAACACTCTATGTGCTTCACTTATATCTTTTGAGCTAGACAAAATTTGCTCTAGTGCTTCACTTATATCTTTTAGAGCACGGTGGTGGTTTTATTTTGTAGAAATTATTGATATCTCATGCTTCACTTATATTATTTTGGGAGTCTTTTATGACAGCATGGTATTTTCTATGGTTATAAAATTGGTCCTAATATGATGGGCATCCAAGTTGGGTATAACAAAAACTATCATAGAAAGTGCATTGAATAGTATGAGAAGTTTGATACTTGATGATTGTTTTAAGATATGAGGATGGTAATATTAGAGTCATGCTAGTTGGGTAGTTGTGAATTTGAGAAATACTTGTTTTAAATTTTGTGATTCCCGTAGCATGCACGTATGGTGAACCGTTATGTGATGAAGTTAGAGCATGATTTATTTATTGATTGACTTCCTTATGAGTGGCGGTCAGGAACGAGCGACGGTCTTTTCCTACCAATCTTTCCCCCTAGGAGCATGCGCGTAGTACTTCATTTTGATAACTAATAAATTTTTGCAATAAGTATGTGAGTATTTTATGACTAATGTTGAGTCCATGGATTATACGCAGTCTCACCCTTCCACCATTGCTAGCCTCTCTAATACCGCGCACCTTTCGCCGGTATCATACACCCACCATATACCTTCCGCAAAACAGCCACCATACCTACCTATTATGGCATTTCCATAGCCATTCCGAGATATATTGCCATGCAACTTTCCACCGTTCCATTTATTATGACACGCTCCATCATTGTCATATTGCTTTTACATGATCTTGTAGTTGACATCGTATTTTGTGGCAAAACCGCTTTCATAATTCTTTCATACATGTCACTCTTGATTCATTGCATATCCCAGTACACCGCTGGAAGCATCCACATAGAGTCATATTTTGTTCTAAGTATTGAGTTGTAATTCTTGAGTTGTAAGTAAATAAAAGTGTGATGATCTTCATTATTAGAGCATTGTCCCAAGTGAGGAAAGGATGATGGAGACTATGATTCCCCCACAAGTCGGGATGAGACTTCGGACTTTACAAAAAAAATAAAAGAGGCCAAAGAAGCCCAAATAAAAAAAGAGGCCAAAGAAGCCCACCAAAAAAATGAGAGAAAATGAGAGAAGGGGACAATGTTACTATCCTTTTTCCACACTTGTGCTTCAAAGTAGCACCATGATCTTCATGATAGAGAGTCTCCTATGTTGTCACTTTCATATACTAGTGGGAATTTTTCATTATAGAACTTGGCTTGTATATTCCAATGATGGGCTTCCTCAAAATGCCATAGGTCTTCGTGAGCAAGCTAGTTGGATGCACACCCACTTAGTTTCTTTTTGAGCTTTCATACACTTATAGCTCTAGTGCATCCATTGCATGGCAATCCCGACTCACTCACATTGATATCTATTAATGGGCATCTCCATAGCCCGTTGATACGCCTAGTTGATGTGAGACTATCTTCTCCTTTTTTGTCTTCTCCACAACCACCATCCTATTCCACATATAGTGCTATGTCCATGGCTCACGCTCATGTATTGCGTGAAGATTGAAAAAGTTTGAGAAAATCAAAAGTATGAAACAATTGCTTGGCTTGTGATCGGGGTTGTGCATGATTTAAATATTTTGTGTGATGAAAATAGAGCATAGCCAGACTATGTGATATTGTAGGGATAACTTTCTTTGGCCATGTTATTTTGAGAAGACATGATTACTTTGTTAGTATGCCTGAAGTATTATTACTCTTATGTCAATATGAACTTTTATCTTGAATCATTTGGATCTGAACATGCATGCCACAATAAAGAAAATTACATTGAGAATTATGCTAGGTAGCATTCCACATCAAAAATTCTGTTTTTATCATTTACCTACTCGAGGACGAGCAGGAATTAAGCTTGGGGATGCTTGATACGTCTCCAACGTACCTATAATTGTTTATTGTTCCATGCTATTATATTACCCGTTTTGGATGTTTATGGCCTTTACTTTACACTTTTATATCATTTTTGGGACTAACCTACTAACCGGAGGCCCAGCCCGAATTGCTGTTTTTTGCCTATTTCAGTATTTCGAAGAAAAGGAATATCAAATGGAGTCCAAACGGAATGAAACCTTCGAGAACGATCTTTTTGGAACAAATGCAATCCTCAGGAGACTTGGAGTGGACGTCAAGAAGCAGTCGAGGCAGCCACGAGGGTCCAGGGCGCACCCTAGGGGGGTGGGCGCGCCACCACCCTCGTGGGCCCCTCGTGACTCCCCTAACCGACCTCCTTCTCCTATATATACTTGCATACCCTAAAAACATCGAGGAGCACCACGAAACCCTATTTCCACTGCCGCAACCTTCTGTACCCATGAGATCCCATCTTGGAGCCTTCGTCGGTGATCCGTCGGAGGGGGAATCGATCACGGAGGGCTTCTACATCAACACCATAGCCTCTCCGATGATGTGTGAGTAGTTTACCACAGACCTTCGGGTCCATAGTTATTACCTAGATGGCTTCTTCTCTCTCTTTGAATCTCGATACAAAGTTCTCCTCGATCTTCTTGGAGATCTATTCGATGTAACTCTTTTTGCGGTGTGTTTGTCGAGATCCGATGAATTGTGGGTTTATGATCAAGTTTATCTATGAGAAATATTTTAATCTCCTCTAAATTATTTTATGTATGGTTGGTTATCTTTGCAAGTCTCTTCGAATTATCAGTTTGGTTTGGCCTACCAGATTGATCTTTCTTGAAATGGGAGAAGTGCTTAGCTTTGGGTTCAATCTTGCGGTTTCCTTTCCCAGTGACAGTAGGGGCAGCAAGGCACGTATTGTATTGTTGCCATCGAGGATAAAAAGATGGGGTTTACATCATATTGATTGAGTTTATCCTTCTACATCATGTCATCTTGCTTAATGCGTTACTCCGTTCATATGAACTTAATACTGTAGATGCATGCTGGATAGCGGTCGATGTGTGGAGTAATAGTAGTATATGCAGGCAGGAGTCGGTCTACTTGTCGCGGACGTGATGCCTATATACATGATTATGCCTAGATATTCTCATAATTATGCGCGTTTCTATCAATTGCTCGACAGTAATTTCTTCACCCACCGTAATACTTATGCTATCTTGAGAGAAGCCACTAGTGAAACCTATGGCTCCGGGGTCTATATTTTATCATATAAGTTTCCAATCTACTTAATTTTGCAATCTTTACTTTCCAATCTATATCATGAAAATACCAAAAATATTTATCTTATCTTATTATCTCTATCAGGTCTTACTTTCACAAGTGACCGTGAAGGGATTGACAACCCCTTTATCGCGTTGGTTGCGAGGTTCTTGTTTGTTTATGTAGGTACGAGGGACTTGCATGGAGCCTCCTACTGGATTAATACCTTGGTTCTCAAATACCGAGGGAAATACTTACGCTACTTTGCTGCATCACCCTTCCCTCTTCAAGGGAAAACCAACGCAGTGCTCAAGAGGTAGCACTGGCCTACTGGAATTTGAGAGGGCAGAGGTGTAGTTTTTCTCTATGGCATGGATACCTACCTACATCGTTCGACTATCGGTGTGGGGGGGTAAAGATCTAACTATAGAGAGGTAGATCGACGAGTATATGTGTGGAGAAGGAGAGAGACCTAGCTATGTATTGAGGGAGATCGATTGGCATCCATGCATATGTGTAGCAGAGGAATAAGGTTGGGAGAAAGACAAAGGTAGAGTGTCAGAGGGTTGGTGGTGGAGTGGCTTCTCACAAATGGTGGGAGAGGCTGCTACGTCTTGAGCTTGCGTTGGTTTTCCTTGAAGAGGAAAGGGTGATGCAGCAATAGTAGCGTAAGTATTTCCCTCAGCTTTTGAGAACCAAGGTATCAATCCAGTAGGAGGCTCCTCAAGTCCCACGCACCTACACAAACAAACAAAGAACTCGCAACCAACGCAATAAAGGGGTTGTCAATCCCTTCACGGCCACTTGCGAAAGTGAGATCTAATAAAGATAGTATGATAAGATAAATATATTTTTGGTATTTTATAATATAGATGCAAAAAGTAAAGATGCAAATAAAAGTAGATTGGAAGCAAATATGATAAGAGATAGACCCGGGGGCCATAGGTTTCACTAGTGGCTTCTCTCAAGATAGCATAAGTATTACGGTGGGTGAACAAATTACTGTGGAGCAATTGATAGAAAAGCGAATAATTATGAGATTATCTAGGCATGATCATGTATATAGGCATCACGTCCGCAACAAGTAGACCGACTCCTGCCTGCATCTACTACTATTACTCCACACATCAACCGACTCCTGCCTGCATCTAGAGTATTAAGTTCATAAGAACAGAGTAACGCATTAAGCAAGATGACATGATGTAGAGGGATAAACTCAAGCAATATGATATAAACCCCATCTTGTTATCCTTGATGGAAACAATACAATATGTGCCTTGCAACCCTTTCTGTCACTGGGTAAGGACACCGCAAGATTGAACCCAAAGCTAAGCACTTCTCCCATGGCAAGAAAGATCAATCTAGTAGGCCAAACCAAACTGATAATTCGAAGAGACTTGCAAAGATAACTCAATCATACATAAAAGGATTCAGAGAAGATTCAAATATTATTCATAGATAAACTTGATCATAAACCCACAATTCATCGGATCTCGACAAACACACCCAAAAAGAGTTTACATCGAATAGATCTCCACAAGAGAGGGGAGAACATTGTATTGAGATCCAAAAAGAGAGAAGAAGCCATCTAGCTAATAACTATGGACCCGTAGGTCTGTGGTAAACTACTCACAACTCATCGGAGGGGCAAGGATGTTGATGTAGAAGCCCTCCATGGTCGATTCCCCCTCCGGCAGAGTGCCGGCGAAGGCTCCAAGATGAGATCTCACAGATACAGAAGGTTACGGTGGTGGAAATTGTGTTTCGTTGGCTCCCTGGGTGTTTTCGGGGTACGTGGGCTTATATAGGAGGAATAAGTACGTCGGTGGACGCCCGAGGGGCCCACGAGATAGGGGCGCGCCCTATAGGGGGGCCTCCTATCTCGCGGAAGCTTCGACTGCTTCTTGACTTGCACTCCAAGTCCTCTAGATCACGTTTGTTCCAAAAATCACGCTCCCGAAGGTTTCATTCCGTTTGAACTTCGTTTGATATTCCTTTTCATCGAAATACTGAAATAGGCAAAAAAAACAGCAATACGGGCTGGGCCTCCAGTTAGTAGGTTAGTCCCAAAAATGATATAAATGTGTAAAATAAAGCCCATAAACATCCAAAAGGGGTAATATAATAGCATGGAACAATCAAAAATTATAGATACGTTTGAGACGTATCAAGCATCCCCAAGCTTAATTCCTGCTCGTCCTCGAGTAGGTAAATGATAAAAAAGAGAATTTTTGATGTGGATGCTACCTAGCATAATTCTCAATGTAAATTTCTTTATTGTGGCATGAATATTCAGATCCAAATGATTCAAAATAAAAGTTCATATTGATAAAAGAAATAGTAACACTTCAAGCATACTAATCAAAGTAATCATGTCTTCTCAAAATAACATGGCAAAAGAAAGTTCATCCCTACAAAATCATATAGTTAGGCTATGCTTCATTTTCGTCACACAAAGATGTTCCCAACTTCTATACCCCCGATGACAAGCCAAGCAATTGTTTCATACTTAAATAATCTCAAACTTTTTCAACCTTCACGCAATACATGAGCGTGAGCCATGGATATAGCACTATGGGTGGAATAGAACATGATGATGGGGATTGTGTGGAGAAGACAAAAAAGGAGAAAGTCTCATATTGACGAGGATAATCAACGGGCTATGGAGATGCCCATCAATTGATGTCAACATGAGGAGTAGGGATTGTCATGCAACGGATGCACTAGAGCTATAAATGAATGCTCAACAAAGAAAACTAGTGGGTGTGCATCCAACTTGCTTGCTCACGAAGACCTAGGGCATTTGAGGAAGCCCATCGTAGGAATATACAAGCCAAGTTCTATAATGAAAAATTCCCACTATTATGAAAAAGACAACTTATGAGACTCACTATATGAAAAACATGGTGCTACTTTGAAGCACAATATATGAGACTCACTACATGAAGAACAAGGTGCTACTTTGAAGCACAAGTGTGGAAAAAGAGATAGTAACATTGCCCTTTTTATTTTTTTTAATTTTTTTCTTTTCCCCTTTTTTTCCTTTTTCTTTTTATTTTTTTCTTTTTTTTGGGCCTTTCTTTTTTTCTCTTTTGGTCTTTCTTATTTTTTTCTTTGGGCAATGCTCTAATAATGATGATCATCACACTTCTATTGATTACAACATATGAATTACAACTCGAAGCTAGAACAAGATATGACTCTATATGAATGCCTCCGGCGGTGTACCGGGATGGTGCAATGAATCAAGAGTGACATGTATGAAAAATAATGCATGGTGGCTTTGCCACAAATACAAAGTCATCTGCATGATCATGCAATGGCAATATGACAAAAGTAAAGTATGTCATGATGATGATAAACGGAACGGTGGAAAGTTGCATGGCAATATATCTCGGAATGGCTATGGAAATGACATAATAGATAGGTATGGTGGTTGTTTTGAGGAAGATATAAGGAGGTTTATGTGTGATAGAGCGTATCGTATCACGGGGTTTGGATGGACCGACGAAGTCACCAACTCTCAAGGTGAGAAAGGGCAATGCACGGTACCGAAGAGGCTAGCAATGGCGGAACAGTAAAAGTACGTATAATCCATGACTCAACATTAGTCAAAAGAACTCATATACTTATTGCAAAAATTTAGAAGTCGTCAAAAATCAAGTACTACGTGCATGCTCCTAGGGGGATAGATTGGTAGGAAAAGACCATCGCTCGTCCCCGACCGCCACTCATAAGGATGACAATCTAAGAACACCTCATGTTTTAAATTTGTTACACAACGGTTACCATACGTGCATGCTACGGGACTTGCCAACTTCAACACAAGCATTCTTTAAATTCACAATTACCCAACTAGCATGACTCTAATATCACCACCTCCATATCTCAAAACAATTATCAAGTATCAAATTGATCATAGCATCCAATTCACTTCCTATGATAGTTTTTATTATACCAACTTGGATGCCCATCATTCTAGTACCAATTTTATAACCATAGCAAATACCATGTTGTTCTAACAGACTCTCAAAATAATATAAGTGAAGCATGAGAGATCAACAATTTCTACAAAATCAAGCCACCGCCGTGCTCTAAAAAGTATAAGTGAAGCACTAGAACAAAATTATCTAGCTCAAAAGATATAAGTGAAGCACGTAGAGTATTCTAATAAATTCCAAATCAAGTGGGTTTCTCCCAAAAGGTGTTTATAGCAAGGATGATTGTGGCAATCTAAAAAATAAAGACTAATATCATACGAGACGCTCCAAGCAAAACACATATCATGTGGCGAATAAAAATATAGCTCCAAGTAAAGTTACCAATAGACGAAGACGAAAGAGGGGATGCCTTCCGGGGCATCCCCAAGCTTAGGCTTTTGGTTATCTTTGAATATCTTGGGGTGCCATGGGTGCCGTATGGAGATTCCTTAGATCTTCCTCCACACCTCCGACAACCACCTCTGCCTCAACTTCTTCAGCGACCAACCCAATGATGCTGAGGTCGACACGGCTAAGGCAAAGAGGTTGTACACTTGTCCCATCACTTATTACTCTACATTCATGTCGATCCATTAGGGATATTTTGGTTCAATAGAAAAACATAGCAATAGGAAATTTTCCTATGGCACTCTACTATTCAATTATTCATGCATTTTGTTGAAAGGAATGGAGCAAAACATCCACCTGGACCTAGTTTTCAAAATCCTATGCATGAAAACAAGACCAAGTGCATTAGTGGCAGAATAATATTCTAACTGTACACAGTTTCATATGGTTTCACTTTCTTTTGGCCATGTTTCTTTGCATTCTTCTACTCTTCCAATTCCTGTGAACCAAACACCCAAGTTGACAGAAATCCCGTGTTTACAAATGCTCTGCTTACCATGTGCATTCCTATCCTATTCCGATGTTTTTCCTATCCCTACGTTTTTAGAAACATGCAAGCCAAATGAGCCCTTACAGAATTACTTCAGTTACAGGGAGGTGTCAAAGAAAACTTTGTGTGGTCTGTCCTACTCCTGCCGCGACGTCATCCACCTCACCTGAGCTGCTCCATCGATAAAAGCATCCACCAAACTAGACATCACGACTCCTGGCCATCTTTCGCCGCCTCGGATCTCCTTCCCTACCGCTGGCACCCACCGCAACGGCATCACCATCATCAACTCAGCAGATGAACCTGAGGAGTACACGGGTCCACAAGAGAGGTCGCACTCTTTTGTTTCTGCTTATGTTATGCATTGCTTAAAATTACCTGCTACTTTGTCGTCATGTTCACCTTTTAGACTCCAAGTCAGGTCCAAATTAATGTTCAAACTTGAGTTCTAAATTAGTTGTGGGGCACATACCGAGGCATCAATGAATAGTATCTCTGTCTAATATCTTGTTCACCTAGGGTATGCCTATGTTGTTCATCTTGGGTGCGAAACAAATAGCAAAGCAATCATCATCTGTCTTTTTTTGAATTAAAGCAATCATCAGTCTGCTATCATTATTTTTGGATCCATCCACTGGTTGTTACCATCACTCTAGATTTCTGCATGCTCTCCTTACATAATCTCACCATATTTTTTCGTATGCATGTCAGATATTGTACACAATCATGCTAAACATGTAGAGAAAAAGAGAAGAGTTTTGCGCGGCAATACAATGTCATGCAGACATCGCTCCATGGTGGGTTCAATGGCAAACCCTCCCCCTCTCCAGATTGTAATCCATAGGAAGATATCTGTTCCGAGGCGGATTCAGACGCAGCTGACCACTCCTATTTAGCCCCCAAGGTGTTTGCTCTACCTTGGCATGATGATGTTAGTCATATCATGCATATGTTGCCTTGCAGTGCCTACTTTTGACATCATATATGTCATCTTCTTAGTTTAGACATGTTCTGTAATGCCACCTATTTAGTTTCTATATCATATATGGGAATTATGCAGTCTCATGTCTTTTAGCCAGCCATAATATATGTGAAATGTGCAATGCCATCCTGTTTAACCAGGCATCATATATTTGAATGCTATCTTGCCCATCCTTTTCTTCATTACATTTCCATTTGTCGACAATGTTTGTATATTAAACTACTCTTCATGTGAATCAGCCATTTGAGTGGGAGATGGAAAAATCTGGAGTGAAAACAAGGCCTTTAGAGCAGACAGTGCTACCTGTCGAAGCAGATCTCTTATTGGGTCCCGATAGCTCCTCAGAGATGGATTCAGAGACAGATGACCAGTCCTATTCCCCCACCAAGGTGTATGCTCTAACTTGTCATGGTTATACTGCTCATATCATGCGTATGGTGTCTTGCATTGCATAGTTTAGACATCATATACACAATATTCAACACCATGTTCTTAGTTCAGACATCATATATACGAATGCCCTCTGCTTAGCATATAAATCACATTGTGAATTAAATCATGCGATCCTGATTACTTAGATAGCATGTATGTGAATTATGTCATGCGTTCCTGTTTAGTTATTCATCATATCTTTGAATTATGTTATGTTATGCTATCCAGTTTAGATAGACATCATATATGTGAAATTATGTCATGCTATCCATTTTAGTTAAACAATGTACATGTCAACTATTTCATGCCCTCTTTTTCCACACTATCTATTGCATCTGTCTCTCATACAATGTCTATACATTCAACTATGTTTCCTATTTATCAGCCATTTGAATTAGAGCGGATCTCGGGTAGGGGGTCCCGAACTATGCGTCTAAGGCTAATGGTAATAGGAGGCGGGGGACACAATGTTTACCCAGGTTCGGGCCCTCTCGATGGAGGTAATACCCTAGTTCCTGCTTGATTGATCTTGATGATATGAGTATTACAAGAGTTGATCTACCACGAGATCGTAGAGGCTAAACCCTAGAAGCTAGCCTATGATTATGATTGTTGTTGTCCTACGGACTAAACCCTCCAGTTTATATAGACATCGGAGGGGGCTAGGGTTACATAGAGTCGGTTACAGAGAAGGAGATCTACATATCCGAATAGCCAAGCTTGCCTTCCACGCAAAGGAGAGTCCCACCCGGACACGGGACGAAGTCTTCAATCTTGTATCTTCATAGTCCAATAGTCCGGCCAAAGTATATAGTACGGCTGTCCAAGGACCCCCTAATCCAGGACTCCCTTAGTAGCCCCTGAACCAGGCTTCAATGAAGATGAGTCCGGCACGCAGATTGTGTTCGGCATTGCAAGGCGGGTTCCTTCTCCGAATACTCCAAGGAAGATCTTGAATATGTGGATTGTGTCTGGCTCTACAAAACAATTTCCACATACCACCGTAGAGAGTACAATATTTCACAAATCTAATCAGCTGACAACTTTTCATAGTGTGACATCACGCCGCAGCCCGGTCATTATGCGAACCATTTTTCTCAACCTGCCACCGCACGTATCGCGAGGCGGTTTTATTGGCATGTCTTGTCGAAGCAGAGATCGTGTCCCCTTATCACGGGATTATCATCAATACGGGTGTGGGTAACCCAACCACGCCATCAACGTGGCGCTTGGGGAATAAGCGAGTTTACCGGGCAAGTGGGGAGGCGTAGGATCCCTGCTGCCTTTATAAGGGGATAAGGACTCCCTTTTTCACCCACGCCTTCTTCTTCCTCTGCTCATCCATTCCCCCTCGCTCGAGCCCTAGCGCCCAAGCGTTCGTCTTCTCCGCCCAAAAGGGTCTTCCGAGAATGTCCGGATCCGGAGCATGAGGCAAGTGGATGGCCTCTACCGTCCGGGAGAAGGATATCAAAAAGCTTCGGGAGGCCGGGTATCTGTCCAAGAAAATCGGCCATCGTCTTCCGACGGCGGGATAGATCGTCCCTACTCTGGAACCCCACGAGAGGGTTGTATTCCTCCCTCATTTGTCCGAGGGCTAGGGTTTCCCCTCCACCCATTCATTCGCGGCATCATGTATTATTACGGATCGATTTTCATGATCTATCCCCCAATTCCTTCCTCAACATCTCGACATTCATCGTCGTGTGCGAGGCCTTTCTCCGCATCTCGCCACACTTCGGCTTATGGCAGAAGGTTTTTAATGTGAAGCCCAAGGTAGTGAGCGGCGAGCATGCCGAGTGCGAAGGCGCCATGGTGAGCAAGATGGCCAACGTCACATGGTCAACAGGTACTTTCAATGATTCCATCAAGGAGTGGCAGAAGTAGTGGTTTTACATCACTGAGCCGCGCGGCATGGAGTGGGCCGCTGCTCCCGAATTCCGATCCGGAGCCTGATACGTCCATTTTGCATCATGCTTTTATATCAGTATTTATTGCATTATGGGCTGTTATTACACATTATATCTCAATACTTATGGCTATTCTCTCTTATTTTACAAGGTTTACCATGAAGAGGGGGGACGTCGGCAGCTGGAATTCTGGTTGGAAAAGGAGCAAACGTTGGAAACCTATTCTGCACAACTCCAAAAGACCTGAGACTCCACGAAACAACTTTTTAGATTTAATAAGAATTTATGGGCAAAAGAAATAGGCCAGGGGGCCCACGCCCTGTCCAGGAGACAGGGGGCGCCCCCCCTAGGGCGCGGCCCCCTATCTCCTGGGCCCCCTGGTGGGCCTCCGACGTCCATCTTCCGCTATATCATCACTTTCCCTCTGGAAAAAATCATGGGCAAGCTTACGGGACGAAACTCCGCCGCCACGAGGCGGAACCTTGGCGGAATCAATCTAGGGCTCTGGCGGAGCTGTTCTGCCGGGGACACTTCCCTTCGGGAGGGGGAAATCATCACCAACATCATCACCAACGATCCTCTCATCAAGAGGGGGTCAATATCCATCAACATCTTCACTAGCACCATCTCCTCTCAAAACCCTAGTTCATCTCTTGTATCCAATCTTGTATCAAAACCACAAATTGGTACCTGTGGGTTGCTAGTAGTGTTGATTACTCCTTGTAGTTGATGCTATTTGGTTTACTTGATGGAAAATCATATGTTCAGATCCTTTATGCATATTATTACTCCTCTGATTATGAACATGAATAGGCTTTGTGAGTATTTACGTTTGTTCCTGAGGACATGGGTGAAGTCTTGCTATTAGTATTCATGTGAATTTGGTATTCGTTTGATATTTTGATGAGATGTATGTTGTCTCTCCTCTATTGGTGTTATGTGAACGTCGACTACATGACACTTCACCATTATTTGGGCCTAGAGGAAGGATAGGGAAGTAATAAGTAGATGATGGGTTGCTAGAGTGACAGAAGCTTAAACCCTAGTTTATGCGTTGCTTCGTTAGGGGTTGATATGGACCCATATGTTTAATGTTGTGGTTAGGTTTACCTTAATACTCCTTTTTGTAGTTGTGGATGCTTGCAATAGGGGTTAATCATAAGTGGGATGCTTGTCCATGTTAGGGCAGTACCCAAGTGCCGGTCCACCCACATATCAAATTCTCAAAGTACCGAACGCGAATCATATGAACGTGATGAAAACTAGCTTGACGATAATTCCCAATGTGTCCACGGGAGCTCCTTCTTCATTATTATAATTTGTCCAGGATTATCCTTTGCTACATAAAGGATTGGGCCACCTTGCTGCACTTTATTTACTTTACTTACTTTTTGCTCGTTACTATTTATCTTATCACAAAACTATCTATCACCTACTATTTCAGTGCTTGCAGAGAAAACCTTACTAAAACCCGCTTATCATTTCCTTCTGCTCCTCATTGGATTCAACACTCTTACTTATCGAAAGGACCATGATAGATCCCCTATACTTGTGGGTCATCAAGACTCTTTTCTGGTGCCGTTGTCGGGGAGTGTAGAGTGGAACTTGGTAAGGAAACATTTATATAGTGTGCTGAAATTTTCTGTTACTTGTCACTATGGAAACTAATCATTTGAGGGGCTTGTTTGGGGTATCTTCACCCCAACCAGAAGAGCCAATAGATGCTCCTCAACCTACTGAACCTTATGAAAATATTCACTTTGAGATTCCTTCGGGTATGATAGAAAAACTGCTAGCTAATCCTTTTGCAGGAGACGGAACATTGCATCCCGACTTACACCTTATCTTTGTGGATGAAGTTTGTGGATTATTTAAGCTTGCAGGTATTCCCGATGATGTTGTCAAAAGGAAGGTCTTCCCTTTATCTTTGAAGGGAGATGCAATGACATGGTACAGGCTATGTGATGATACGAGATATTGGAATTATAAGCGATTGAAGTTGGAATTTCACCAGAAGTTCTATCCTATGCATCTTGTTCATCATGATCGTAATTACATATATAATTTCTGGCCTCACGAAGGAGAAAGTATCGCTCAAGCTTGGGGGAGGCTTAAGTCAATGTTGTATTCATGCCCCAATCATGAGCTCTCTCGGGAAATGATTATTCAGAATTTTTATGCTCGGCTTTCTCTTGATAATCGCAACTTGCTCGATACTTCCTGTGTTGGTTCCTATATGCTGAAGATTATTGATTTCAAATGGGACTTATTGGAAAGAATTAAACGCAACTCTGAAGATTGGGGTTCCGACGATGGTAAGGAGTCAGGTATGACACCCAAGTTCGATTGTGTTAAATCTTTTATGGATACCGATGCTTTCCGTGGATTTAGCTCTAAGTGTGGACTTGACTCTGCGATAGTAGCTACTTTTTGTGAAACTTTTGCTACTCACGTTGATCTCCCTAAAGGGAAGTGGTTTAAATATAATCCTCCTGTTGAAGTGAAAGTAGTTGCACCTATTACAGTCGAAGAAAAGGCTATTACATATAGTGATCCTATTATTCCTACTGCTTATGTTGAAAAACCTCCTTTTCCTGTTAGGATAAAAGATCATGTTAAAGCTTTGACTGTTGTTCGTAAGAGTAATACTAGGACCTATACACCTCCTGAGCAAATTAATGTTGAACCTGGTATTGCTATGATTAAAGATCTCTTGGATGAGGACTTAGATGGGCATGTCATCTCTTTCTTGGGTGAAACTGCTAATATTGCTAGACCCGATACTAAGACACGTAGACCTATTGTAGGCATGCCTGTTATTTCCGTTAAAATAGGAGATCATTGTTACCATGGTTTATGTGATATGGGTGCTAGTGCTAATGCGATACCTTATGATCTTTATAAAGAAATTATGCACGATATTTCACCTGTTGAATTAGAAGACATTGATGTTACTATTAAGCTTGCTAATAGGGACACCATTAAACCTATTGGGATTGTTAGAGATGTTGAAGTTTTGTGTGCGAAGATTAAATACCCTGCTGATTTTCTTGTTCTTGGTTCCCCACAAGATGATTTTTGTCCCATTATTTTTGGTAGACCTTTCTTGAATACTGCTAGTGCTAAGATTAATTGTGAAAAGAATATTGTCACTGTTGGCATAGATGGTATGTCTCATGAGTTTAATTTTGCCAAGTTTAGTAGACAACCTCGTGAAAGGGAACCACCTAGTAAGGATGAAATTATTGGTCTTGCTTCCATTGCTGCTCCTCCAACTGATCCTTTAGAACAATATTTGCTAGACCATGAAAACGATATGTTTATGAAGGAAAGGGAAGAAATAGATGAAGTGTTCCTTAAACAAGAACCTATGCTGAAACATAACCTTCCCGTTGAAATTCTTGGGGATCCCCCTCCACCCAAGGGTGATCCCGTGTTTGAACTCAAACCCTTACCTGATAATCTTAAGTATGCTTATCTTGATGAAAAAGAAATATATCATGTTATTATTAGTGCTAACCTTTCAGAGAAAGAAGAAGAAAGATTATTGAAAACTCTGGAGAAGCACCGAGATGCTATTGGATATACTCTAGATGATCTTAAGGGCATTAGTCCCACATTATGTCAACACAAAGTCTCAGTGGAAAAGATGCCAAACCAGTTAGAGATCCTCAAAGACGATTAAATCCCACAATGAAGGAAGTGGTAAGAAAGGAGATACTAAAGCTCCTTGAGGCAGGTATTATTTATCCGTTGCTGATAGTGAATGGGTAAGCCCTGTCCATTGTGTCCCCAAAAAGGGAGGTATTACCATTGTTCCTGATGATAAAGATGAATTGATCCCGCAAAGAATTATTACAGGCTATAGGATGGTAATTGAATTTCGTAAGTTGAATAAAGCTACTAAGAAAGATCATTACCCTTTATCTTTTATTGATCAAATGTTAGAGAGGCATTCCAAACACACACATTTTTGCTTTCTAGATGGTTATTCTGGCTTCTCTCAGATACCTGTATCAGCGGGGGATCAATCTAAAACTATTTTTACTTGCCCTTTTGGTACTTTTGCTTATAGACGTATGCCTTTTGGTTTATGTAATGCACCTGCTACCTTTCAAAGATGCATGATGGCTATATTTTCTGATTTTTGTGAAAAGATTTGTGAGGTATTCATGGATGACTTCTCCGTCTATGGATCCTCTTTTGATGATTGTTTGAGCAACCTTGATCAAGTTTTGCAGAGATGCGAAGACACTAGTCTCGTCCTGAATTGGGAAAAGTATCACTTTATGGTTAATGAAGGCATTGTCTTGGGGCACAAGATCTCTGAGAGAGGTATTGAAGTTGATAAAGCCAAAGTTGATGCTATTGAAAAGATGCCATGTCCCAAGGACATAAAAGGTATAAGAAGTTTCCTTGGTCATGTCGGCTTTTATAGGAGGTTCATTAAGGACTTTTCTAAAATCTATAGGCCTCTGACTAATTTATTGCAAAAAGATATTCCTTTTGTCTTTGATGATGATTGTGTAGAAGCATTCGAAACACTTAAGAAAGCTTTGATCACTGCACCTATTGTTCAGCCACCTGATTGGAATTTACCTTTTGAAATTATGTGCGATGCTAGTGATTATGCTGTAGGGGCTGTTTTAGGGCAAAGAGTCGATAAGAAATTGAATGTTATCCATTATGCTAGCAAGACTCTTGATACTGCCCAGAGAAATTATGCTACCACTAAAAAAGAATTCTTAGCAGTTGTGTTTGCATGTGATAAGTTTAGACCTTATATTGTTGATTCCAAAGTTACTATCCACACTGATCATGCTGCTATTAAATATCTTATGGAAAAGAAAGATGCTAAGCCTAGACTCATTAGATGGGTTCTCTTGCTCCAAGAATTTGATTTGCATATTATTGATAGAAAGGGAGCTGAGAACCCTGTTGCAGACAACTTGTCTAGGTTAGAGAATGTTCTTGATGACCCACTGCCTATTAATGATAGTTTTCCTGATGAACAATTAGCGGTCATCAATGCTTCTTGTACTGCTCCTTGGTATGCTGATTATGCTAATTACATTGTTGCTAAATATATACCGCCTAGTTTCACATACTAGCAAAAGAAAAAGTTCTTTTATGATTTAAGACATTACTTCTGGGATGATCCACACCTGTATAAAGAAGGAGTAGATGGTATTATTAGACGTTGTGTGTCTGAGCATGAACAGGAACAGATCCTACGCAAGTGTCACTCTGAATCTTATGGAGGACACCACGTTGGAGACAGAACTGCACACAAGGTACTACAATCTGGTTTTTATTGGCCTACTCTTTTCAAAGATGCTCGTAAGTTTGTCGTATCTTGTGATGAATGTCAAAGAATAGGTAACATAAGTAGATGTCAAGAAATGCCTATGAATTATTCTCTTGTTATTGAACCATTTGATGTTTGGGGCTTTGATTATATGGGACCTTTTCCTGCCTCCAATGGTTATACACATATTTTAGTTGTTGTTGATTACGTTACTAAGTGGGTAGAAGCTATTCCAACTAGTAGTGCTAATCATAACACTTCTATTAAAATGCTTAAAGAAGTTATTTTTCCGAGGTTTGGAGTCCCTGGATATATTATGACTGATGGTGGTTCACACTTTATTCATGGTGCTTTCAGTAAGATGCTTGCTAAGTATGATGTCAATCATAGAATCGCATCTCCTTATCACCCGCAGTCTAGTGGTCAAGTAGAGTTGAGCAATAGAGAGCACAAATTAATTTTGCAAAGACTGTGAATAGATCTAGAAAGAATTGGTCCAAAATCCTTGATGATGCATTATGGGCCTATAGAACTGCATACAAAAATCCTATGGGTATGTCTCCATATAAAATGGTTTATGGAAAGGCATGTCATTTACCTCTTGAACTTGAACATAAAGCATATTGGGCTATTAAAGAGCTCAATTATGACTTCAAACTTGCCGGTGAGAAGAGATTGTTTGATATTAGCTCACTTGATGAATGGAGAACCCAAGCATATGAGAATGCCAAGCTTTTCAAAGAAAAAGTCAAACGCTGGCATGATAAGAGGATACAAAAGCATGAGTTTAACGTAGGAGATTATGTGTTATTGTTCAACTCTCGTTTAAGATTTTTTGCAGGAAAACTTCTCTCAAAATGGGAAGGTCCCTACGTTATCGAGGAGGTCTATCGTTCTGGTGCTATAAAAATCAATAACTTCGAAGGCACAAATCCGAGGGTGGTAAATGGTCAAAGAATTAAACACTATATTTTAGGCAATCCTATCAATGTTGAAACTAATATTATTGAAACCATAAACCCTGAGAAATTCATAAGAGACACTTTCCAGAATGTTTCAGACTCCGAAAAGGCATAGGTACGTGGTACGGTAAGTAAACCGACTCCAAAACAACTCTAATGGCAATTTTTATCAGTTTTGGATTATTTAAAGATTTTAGGAAGAAAGAAGTAGTCCAAAAGGGGCACGAGGCTCCCACGAGAGAGGAGGGCGCGCCCCCTGTCTCGTGGGCACCTCGTGTGCCCCGCGGACTCCTTTTCTTGTATGTTACGTATTTTGGTCGGTAAAAATTCATTATATATACTCCCGAAGGTTTTGACCACCGTATCACGCAAATATCCTCTGTTTTCGTTTCGAGTTGTTCCTGTTGCAGAATAAAGCAAGATGTCTTATCAGGAATCAGTTGGGGAGAGTCGAGTGTCTCACCCAATGCCAGGTCCAGGAGCAAATAGCGATGCCTACCAATTTGGACCATCAACGGAGGATGAGAGGGAGGTTGATTTGAAAAGGATAGATGCCATGGAGGAAGATCAAGAAGTTACCTCTCGTCTCCAAGCAGAATTCACTATGGGGGGGACTACCTAGCCTGGCTGTCCCTACTTTGGTCACTCCTTCCAACCCTAGATTTCTTTCTTATGAAATTATGAAAAGGAGTTTTTCTTGTTCTCCAGAAGCTATGCAGCATCCTTGGGTAAAAGGAGCTTTGTCCGTTACTGGCAAGCTCCGTAAAGAAAATATGGACCTCAAACAACAAGTAAATAAGCTCGAGGAGGAGAACCGTATCCTGAAGGGCATGATCGCCAAGAAGATCATAACACCAACTGTGAAGAAGGAGAAATAATCACATGGGTATGGGCACTCCCCTTGGCAACTGCCAAGCTTGGGGGAGGTGCCCCGGTATCGTATCACCATCACACTCCTATTTTTACCGCTTTATTTAGTTCAATCCTTTTAGTAGTATCTTGATCTATTAGTTCGAAGTTTTGATATCAAGTAGTTTTGAGTTTTTCATTGTGATCTCTTTATGTAATCGAGTCCATGTGCTATCTATAATAAAGATTAGTGTTGAGTCAAGGGCTTTGCTATGTTGCTATAATCTTGAGAAAGTAGAAAGAACAAAAGAGTTCATATTGATCTTATGGATAGTGATAACTTCACACATAGAAAGTATGAGGCATAAAAATTGTTGAGAGTTGATGAACGTAGCCTTGGTCATCGTTGCAATTAATAGGAAGTGATAAGGAAAGAGGGGTTCACATATAAATATATTATCTTGGACATCTTTTATGATTGTGAAGCACTCATTAAGTATGACATGCTAAAAGAGTTGACATTGGACAAGGAAGACAACGTAATGGTTTATGTTTTCCGACATCTCAGTTAAAGTATATTGTCATTGACCTTCCAAACATTTTGAGCTTGCCTTTCCCCCTCATGCTAGCCAATTTCCTTGCACCAAGTAGAGATACTACTTGTGCTTCCAAATATCCTTAAACCAAGTTTTGCCATGAGAGTCCACCATACCTACCTATGGATTGAGTAAGATCCTTCAAGTAAGTTGTCATGTTGCAAGCAATAAAAATTGCTCTCTAAATATGTATGACTTATTAGTGCGGAGAAAATAAGCTTTATACGATCGTGTGATATGGAAGTAATAAAAGCGACAGACTGCATAATAAAGGTCCACATACAAGGGGCAATATAAATTGACGTTCTTTTGCATTAAGATTTTGTGCATCAACCCTAAACGCACATGACAACCTTTGCTTCCCTCTGCGAAGGGCCTATCTTTTACTTTATGTTTTACTTTATGCTTGAGTCAAGGTGATTCTCACCTTTCCCTTTTTATTTTTACCCTTTTGCAAGCTCCTCGTGTTTGAAAGATCATGGTACATATATCCAATTGGATGTAAGTTGGCATAGGCTATTATTGTTAACATCACCTAAAGGTGAATATGTTGGGAGGCAACACATTAAGCCCCTATCTTTCTCAGTGTTCGGCTGAAACTCTATAACCACAAGTATTGCGTGAGTGTTAACAATTATAGGAGACTACGAGATAGTTGAGTATGTGAGCTTGCTGAAAAGCTCTATTATTGACTCTTTCTGATGTTACAATAAATTGCAATTGCTTCAATGATTGAGATTATAGTTTGTTAGGTCCCAATGAAGTTTTTGAACCATACTTGACATTGTGAATTGTTTATTACTTGAACATACGAAATCATATGACAAAATCCATATATGTTGCTGTTATTAGAATGATCATGATGCCCTCATGTCCGTATTTTATTTTATCGACACCTCTATATCTAAACATGTGGACATATTTTTCGATTTCGGCTTCCGCTTGAGGACAAGCGAGGTCTAAGCTTGGGGGAGTTGATACGTCCATTTTGCATCATGCTTTTGTATCAATATTTATTGCATTAGGGGTTGTTATTACACATTATATCTCAATACTTATGGCTATTCTCTCTTATTTTACAAGGTTTACCATGAAGAGGGGGGATGCCGGCAGCTGGAATTCTGGCTGGAAAAGGAGCAAACGTTGGAAACCTATTCTGCACAACTCCAAAAGACCTGAGACTCCACGAAACAACTTTTTAGATTTAATAAGAATTTATGGGCAAAAGAAATAGGCCAGGGGACCCACACCCTGTCCAGGAGACAGGGGCCCCCCCCTCCCTAGGGCGCGGCCCCCTATCTCCTAGGCCCCTTGGTGGGCCTCCGGCGTCCATCTTCTGCTATATCATCACTTTCCCTCTGGAAAAAATCATGGGCAAGCTTACGGGACGAAACTCCACCGCCACGAGGCGGAACCTTGCGGAATCAATCTAGGGCTCTGGCGGAGTTGTTCTGCCGGGGACACTTCCCTCTGGGAGGGGGAAATCATCAACAACGTCATCACCAATGATCCTCTCATCGAGAGGGGGTCAATCTCCATCAACATCTTCACCAGCACCATCTCCTCTCAAAACCCTAGTACATCTCTTGTATCCAATCTTGTATCAAAACCACAAATTGGTACCTGTGGGTTGCTAGTAGTGTTGATTACTCCTTGTAGTTGATGCTATTTGGTTTACTTGGTGGAAGATCATATGTTTAGATCCTTTATGCATATTATTACTCCTCTGATTATGAACATGAATATGCTTTGTGAGTAGTTACGTTTGTTCCCGAGGACATGGGTGAAGTCTTGCTATTAGTAGTCATGTGAATTTGGTATTCGTTCGATATTTTGATGAGATGTATGTTGTCTCTCCTCTAGTGGTGTTATGTGAACGTCGACTACATGACACTTCACCATTATTTGGGCCTAGAGGAAGGCATAGGGAAGTAATAAGTAGATGATGGGTTGCTAGAGTGACAGAAGCTTAAACCCTAGTTTATGCGTTGCTTCGTTAGGGGTTGATATGGACCCATATGTTTAATGTTGTGGTTAGGTTTACCTTAATACTCCTTTTTGTAGTTGTGGATGCTTGCAATAGGGGTTAATCATAAGCGGGATGCTTGTCCATGTTAGGGCAGTACCCAAGTGCCGGTCCACCCACATATCAAATTATCAAAGTACCGAACGCGAATCATATGAACGTGATGAAAACTAGCTTGACGATAATTCCCAATGTGTCCTCGGGAGCTCCTTCTTCATTATTAGAATTTGTCCAGGCTTATCCTTTGCTACATAAAGGATTGGGCCACCTTGCTGCACTTTATTTACTTTACTTACTTTTTGCTCGTTACTATTTATCTTATCACAAAACTATCTATCACCTACTATCGCAGTGCTTGCAGAGAAAACCTTACTGAAAACCGCTTATCATTTCCTTCTGCTCCTTGTTGGGTTCGACACTCTTACTTATCGAAAGGACTACGATAGATCCCCTATACTTGTGGGTCATCAGAGCCCCCCTGCGGCTTACGTCCTGGCCCAAGAAGGGCCTGAACTGGTCTTCGTTCTATGAACTGTCGGTGCTCCAAACACGCGTCGAGGATATGGAAGACAAGAATATCAAACTTATCAATGTAGTCCATGTGATGTTAGTTCGCCGGATTCTTCCTTGTGAACACCGGGCTTGCAATTTATGGGAATTCGACCCGACCAAGCACCAGACCCTACTGGAGCTCTTTGTCGCCTCGCACAAGGACATCTGGAAGGTGCTTTTCAAGTCCGGCAAATCGTGGTCGGACTCCACCGAGGACCGCCGGTACCAACTGTCCCGCCCTGCAAGTTCGGTAGGTCACTATTATGTTGGCAATTCATATGTTTTATTCGCATATCCTGAGGAAAATGCTTAATGTGTTTTCCACAACTCTCTTAGGGATGGACGAAGAAGGCGGGGCGGATCTACTGTCTGGCCCCACTGCCATAAGAACCGGCCGGCCCACTTCTGACGAAGATGATGGTCCCGGCGCCTTACAAGGCGCCGAAGAAGAAGGCCAAGAAGGAGGCCAAGAAGACTAGGGGCGGCCTCCGTTGCCGCGGTGCCTCGGACGCAAAATCCGAAGACTCCAATGCCCGTTCTTCCTCCTAGGGGGACGAGGAGGAGGAGGACGACGAATCCCCAGCGGGGGGAGAAAGAAAAGGACGGCCTCCACATCCTTGGAGGCCGAGTCACCTAAGAGGGGGAAAATTCCTCTTCCAGAGGAGTCCACCGCCGCCGCCGCAGCTCGGAGTGGGATCCCAGGGCCCAGCCCCTGGTGAACTCATGAGTATATAAAATCCGAACACGCTTCTGCGTCCAGGCTTGTCATTGCATAATATTTTAATCTGAGCCATACTTTTTTGCAATCCGGCGAGGTCCCGCACTGAACAATCCTCATCGGAGGATTTGCTGGGTTCGGATGTTATGGAGAGTGGGACACCCCCGAAGGCCCCTTCCCCCAAACATATGAATGACACCGAGGTTTCGTCCCAAGAGGACCCAGGCCAAGGAGGGAGGGAAAAGATCGTAAAGGTGGCGCCAGGAGGTCGAACTTCAGGGGCCGGACACATGGGAGAGAAGGATCCCCTGGACGTCGACGGCGGGGGCGATCTTGAATTCGGCCCCCAGCCGGACGCAATCCCGGAGACCAATACGGCTCCAGAATCAGGTAGGTGGCCTCCCTCGGCTGGAGGGGGTGTGCCTGCTCGACCGGTAACCTCCATCCAACCAGAGGTGCCGGATACTTTATCGGCGACACTGAAAAGCGCATCCATCATCGATGAACACCGTGCCCTTATGGGTGCGGTGATTGAGAAGATTCAGTCCGCTCAGAGTGAACTGAATGAAGCCTGTATCAGCCTTATAAGAGGCTTTAAGGTATGTTTTATGAGGTTTCGAAGAGTGTCATAGTATAGATAGTAGCCCCTGATACTCTATTCGGTGAAAGAAAGAACCGTACAGAGGATCAAATTTATGTTCGCAGGAGACTCACTTGATGACATCTATCTCTCTTCTTTTATAAGCAGGTGTTTGGAGCAATTGCTGCCTCTCATACTGTGGAGGTCTCCGGACTGAATCAAAGTCTGGAGCGGGCCAAAGAAGAACTTGACCAGTTAAAAAGCCAATTGGAGGATAAACAAGGTATGCATAAACCTTGCTCGCGTTCAGTACGAACGAATTTTTAGTACGATGAAAATATGTTTCATGATTTGCTCTAGGGGCGATGACCGAAGTCGAGGCTCTTAAGAAGGTTGTGGCCGAGGCTGAGAAAAGGGCAGCCGCTGAGCGGGCTCTTCGTGAGAAGCACGAGGCTAGGGTTATTGAAGCTGAGCAAGAGCTTCAAGAGGTCGTGAAGAAATGCGAGACCTTGGAGCAGAGTTTAACAGAGAAAGAATACGAACTCACTAAAGCTCATCAGGCCGCACGCGATGCCCGGGGGGGAAACCCAAGGTGCCCTGCAGGAGATCCAAGAGGCGAGGAAGATCGTGACGGGTAAAGCTTTTTCCATGTAAAGCAAGTATTTGAGGAGAAAATCATGTTTCTAAGTTTGAGTTCGGATTTCTCCAGGTGTATTTGCGGAGCTGCCATGCAGCATATCTGATGCCGCCTAATTCTATCGAGCCGAAGAAAGGAACACTGCAGATAAGCTCTTCTGGTTGCAGTATCTGGCACTGAATTATCCGGTGCCTTTTGCCGATCAACTGAAACAGTTGATCGAACTGCATAAGGCGGCCGAGCTAGCCATGAAGGATTTAATTATCCGGCTATGGCCTGCCGAGCCGATTCCAAGAAACTACTTCGGGCTCGTGAAGCGGCTTGTGAGTGTCTGCCCTCGACTTGATGTCATCAAGCGGTCGGTCTGTATGGAAGGTGCGCGAATGGCCTTCGCCCATGCCAAGGTGCACTGGGGGAAGATGGATGCTGAAAAGCTGATGACCGAAGGGCCGCCAGAGGGGAAGGAGCACCGCAAGCCTGAGCTATATTATGATAGCGTCCTGAAAGGAGCCCGCCTTGTGGCGGAGCAATGCACCAAGGACATTGCATTTCCATGAATACAGTCATGTCGTCCTTTGTAATGTTGAACAGGGTCATTTTTATTATTTATTGCCTGTTATTTGAAAGTATTTCCTCTTGCGCGGCCGTTTTATATATATTAATCCTGAGAGTTGGCCAGTCGTCGGCTTCTGCCCCCACGTCGGAAGTACGGGGGTGTTCGGGATAAACCTGAGCACTCTTTATCCCAATTTTGGGTCCTTGAAGGAGGTGTTCAGCACAAAGAACCAGGCAATTGGACTATAGGGCTTTATCACTCTCACTTAGCCATAGGAGCTTGACAAAAGGAAGGTAGGCGCAGCCCCTGGTGTTCGGAAGACCGCACGAGGGGCTCTATAAGCGCCTGATCGGAAGAAAAGCCGATCCATCGTATGCTGCATTAGTTATGGCATTATGCGGAAGAAATCCTTAAAGATTTTACAACCTCTCGAACTGCTGACCAGCTCTCGCTGTATCATGACAGTCAGTTTTTGGCTTTCTCTACTGAGGCGCTCGTCCGGAAGAACCGGGACACAATAGCAGTAGTTCTCCCCGTGCCGCCTTAGCCGATATAGCGGAACGTAAGGCAGCAAAACATGGGATCCGGGCAAACCCAACTATTGACCCAAGAGATGATTCGGAGCTGATGCATATAATGCTATAAGTTCGGGGTGCCGAATGTCCACGAAGGTGTTTGGACTTTATTGCCGTATTATGGGTACAATGAAGCCCCTGGCATATTAAGGCATATCACGATGTACGGATGTCGTTTTGATGAAGAGTGTCAGTAAGAAACAATAGCAGATAAGTGTCATATAAATCTACATGTTGTATTTGAGTAATACGTTGATGCGTATGAGTACAGGTAATGTGATAAAAAGAAATATGAATGCGGAGTATTCAATTGAGCTCCGGACGAGCCGAGCTATCCTGCCGCGAAGTAGTTCGGACTCCTTTGGCGGTGTCCGGGAGCTTGGTCGTCGACTCGACGTTCGATTGAAAAGTGCCACTCATTGCTTCTGCTGTTAAAGCGGCGGTATACTCTTCGGCACTGAGGTGGAGTTTGGCCTTGCCATTAACCGTTATGACGCCCCGCGGACCGGGCATCTTGAGCTTACGGTAGGCGTAGTGTGGCACTGCATTAAATCGAGCAAATGTTGTTCGTCCAAGCAGTGCATGATAATTACTGCGGAAAGGGACGATGTCGAAGACTAACTCTTCGGTATGGTAATTGTTTGGTGATCCGAAGACTACCTCTAGAGTGATGGAGCCTGTACAACTGGCCTCCACACCTGGTATAACACCTTTAATGGTGGTTGGGTTTGATCATCAAATGATCAATACCCATCTGGTGCACTATGTCCTGATACAGCAGGTTTAGACTGCTGCCTCCGTCCATATGGACTCGTGTGAGGTGGAACCCGTCAATTATTGGGTCGAGGACAAGTGCAGCCGAATTACCCTGATTGGTATTGGCCAGACGATCCATATGATCAAAAGTGATTGGCCATAGTTTATATTGTGGGGCGACTGGCTCCGTTAAGTCGACATCCCTAAAAGTGCACGTTCATTCCCATTTGGGGATGTGGATGACGTTTATCATATTCACCGTTTTGATTTGCGAGGGAAATCTCCTTTGCCCTCCTTTATTTGGTGATCGGGGCTCCTTGTCATCGTCATCGCTTTGAGACCCTTTCTCCTTGTTTGCGGCACCTGACCTGCTGGCTTATTTGAAGACCCAGCATTCTCTGTTGGTATGATTGGCTGGTGTTCCTGGGCTGCCATGAATTTGGCATGGACGATCGAGTATGCGGTCCAGACTGGACGGGCCCGAATTGTTCTTTTGGAATGGCCTTTTCCGCTGATCGGACTTAGGGCCACTGAATCCGGCATTGACTGTCGTGTGTTCGGCGTTATCCCCATTTTTGCGACGCTTATGTTTGTTGCGTCGGGGCTTGCCGTTGCTATCCCTGGCCTCTGATGTGCCAGAATTGCTTGCTGTGTTGTTGCTACGAGCCAGCCAGCTGTCCTCGCCCGCACAAAAGCGGGTCATGAGTGTCATGAGGGCTGCCATGGACTTATGTTTTTCTTGGCCGAGATGTCGGGCAAGCCACTCATCACGGATATTATGCTTAAAGGCCGCTAGGGCTTCGACATCCAAACAATTGACAATTTGGTTCTTTTAAGTTAGGAACCGAGTCCAGAATTTCCTGGCTGACTCTTCGGGCTGTTGGGTTATGTGACTTAAATCGTCAGCATCCGGTGGTCGCACATACGTGCCCTGGAAGTTATCCAAGAATGCGTCTGCCAGGTTCTCCCAACTTCCGATGGAGTTTGCCGGCAAGCTATTCAGCCAATGTCGAGCCGGTCCCTTAAGTTTTAGTGGGAGGTACTTGATGGCATATAGATCATCCCCGCGGGCCATGTGAATGTGGAGAAAGAAATCTTCTACCCATACCGCGGGGTCTGTAGTCCCGTCGTAAGGCTCGATATTTACGGGCTTAAACCCTTCTGGGAATTCATGATCTATTACTTCGTCCGTGAAGCATAAGGGGTGTGCGGCGCCTCTATGTCGGGCTACATCACGACGCAGTTCAAATGAGTCTAGTCTGTTGTATTCGGCCCGGCCGGACTTGTTTTTAGTATAACCGGCGTGACGGTCATCGTCACGCATTGTGGCGCGCCCCCGTGATCCGTAGATCGATCTTGACTGTCCTGCTTTGTTTTTCAATTTGTCTTGTAGGTCATGCTTGGAGCCCCGGGCCTTTGTGTTTTTGCTTGTTTGGCGGCGGGGTGCAGGCTGGACTTCGGGCTGATACGCCGCTTTGTCTCGGCCACGAGGTGGCCGGTCAGCCGTATCGTGCGCTGGTAGTGTGGGCTTTAATGCCTCCTCCTCGAGTTGAGGTAGCAACATACGCTTTGTGTAACTTTTGGTTGTGCGCTCGAGTCCGTATTCCTCGGCAGCCAGGACCTCGGTACATCTATCAGTTAGCAGGTCTTGATCAGCTTAAAGCTGTTGCTGCTGTTTCTTCAGGCTTTTTGCAGTGGCTATGAGCCTGCGCTTGAAGCGCTCCTGCTCGACGGGATCCTAAGGCACGATGAATTCTTCGTTGCCAAGGCTCACTTCGTCTTCGGAGAGGGGCATGTAATTGTCATCCTCTAATTCTCCATCTGTTGCCTGTTCCTTAGGGCTAGCTTGCCCATCCTCCTGCTCGACCTGCTCGAAGCCTGGCTGGGCGGGGTTGTTTTCGTCTTCGGCACCATCCGGATTACTATCGTATCTTGTGCCGGTATCACTATTTTTGCTATGGCGGAGCTTAGAGCAGCGCCGATGATGCCGATGCTTAGATTGCTTCTCACGGGGATTATCCTCCGTTGCCTCATTGTCATTGATTTCTTTGGGGGTGTCTACCATATATATATATCATATGATGAGGTGGCTGTCCAGCGCCCTGTGGGCGGTGGTTCCTGTTCCTCTCCAACATCGTCGTCCATACCGTCGATGTCTTCGGAGTCAAAATCAAGCATGTCAGTTAAATCATCGACAGTGGCTCCAAGTGGGTGGTGGGTGGGCAACGAATTTCTTCGTCGTCCGCTTCCCACTCAAGCCGGACATAGTTCGGCCAAGAGTCTCCTGACAAGGAGAGAGACCTCAATGAATTTAGCACATCGCCCAAGGGCGAGTGCTAAAAGATATTCGCGGAGGTAAACTCCATGATCGGTGCCCGATCAGATTTGATAGGCACGGACGCACGCGGTTCAGAACATATGACCGGAGACGAGTCCGAGGGTCCAATGACACAGATCTCTTTGGAGGTGAAGACTATGTTCGGCTCTAGCGCTGATGAGTGTGCGGTCTCCGTGGCGGGGTCTATCCACCCGCCCTCGGATGGCACAATCTGATCCGAATTAAGGGCCGGGGCAGCCGTAGGTGCAAACCTCCCGAACACCGTCCGATGGCAGATCTAAGGCATGCTCTACATGACTGTTCGGTGCACCTGACATGGGCTCGAATCCGTCGAAGATCAAGTCTTCGCGGATGTCGACAGTATAGTTCAAGCTTCCAAACCCGACCTGATGGCCAGGGGCGTAGCTATCGATTTGCTCCAGATGGCCAAGCGAGTTGGCCCGTAGTACGAAGCAGCCGAATACGAAGATTTGTCCGGGGAGGAAAACCTCACCCTAGATCGCATTATTGCAGATGATTGAAGGAGCCATCAAGCCTTATAGTGACGACACAGTGGAACTCTCAATGAAAGCACCAACGTTGGTGTCAAAACCGGCGGATCTCGGGTAGGGGGTCCCGAACTGTGCGTCTAAGGCTAATGGTAACAGGAGCAGGGGACACAATGTTTACCCAGGTTTGGGCCCTCTCGATGGAGGTAATACCCTACTTCCTGCTTGATTGATCTTGATGATATGAGTATTACAAGAGTTGATCTACCACGAGATTGTAGAGGCTAAACCCTAGAAGCTAGCCTATGATTATGATTGTTGTTGTCCTACGGACTAAACCCTCTGGTTTATATAGACATCGAAGGGGGCTAGGGTTACACAGAGTCAGTTACAGAGAAGGAAATCTACATACCCGAATTGCCAAGCTTGCCTTCCACGCAAAGGAGAGTCCCACCTGGACACGGGACAAAGTCTTCAATCTTGTATCTTCATAGTCCAACAGTCCGGCCAAAGTATATAGTCCGGCTGTCTGACGACCCCCTAATCCAAGACTCCCTCAGCGGGTGATACCAATATCTAGCGGAGTAAAAACACGTTCTTCAAATAAAACAGTGCTACCTCTTGGTGGAGATCGCACCCCAGTTGTACATGCACGAGAACCATCCCTACCACACATAACCCAGACTCTCGCATATTGTACCCCTACTGCGATGGACAGAGAACCAACTTCACCCAATCTAACCCCAACCCTGGCAGATAGTAACCCAGTTCTTGTTGACACAGCACCATCTCCACCACAGAGCTCCCAAACAAGAGCAGTTAGTAAGGCAGCTCCAGTGCCCAAAGCGCCAATACTACCACGGCGAACCCCAACTCCACCAGTTAGTACACCTATTCTTGTGGCGGAAGCACAACCAGCCAGTCGTAGTTTAGCATCTATCGCATTTGATGTTGTTAAATCCTATGTGCCTATCTTCCCATTATGGAAATATTATACCGAAAATGAAGGAAAATGCCAGTTGCAGGTGTTTGTCCAGGAGTTATGTGTAAGTAATGCTATTCATGGCAATTACTTTGCTTTGTCCCATACATTCTACCTCCATGATGGTTATAATACAGCAAATTTTTTCATTTTTCTCTATAGAGAAGGACCGATTTGGAAACTCAGGATGAGGTAACCTGTGCTAATACCTCTGCTGTCTTCAAGAATGCTTGGTGGGAGTATCGGAATTACCTAAAGAAAACGTACTTCACTAGCAAAGAAACTCATCAAATTCCCTTACATTCTCCTGAGAAACATTTACTGGATGATGACTGGGAACGCCTTGTTCTATACTGGTCCCGAATCAAGAATGTGGTAAGGTCTATGAGCTCATTTTCTATTTTTAAGCACTATATTCTTGCGTCTTACTGTACTCTGTTCATGTAGAACAAGTGCTTAAACCTGAAGAATAACTATTCTCATTTAAGATTCCATTGCTATCTGTTCGCACACGAACACGTCACCGTGTACCTCCAACACCGAGGGTGATGCACCGCAGCTCACGTCGAAGGAGACCCGTCCGGAAGCGCGGTATGCAGGCAATCCGGCGGGTGCTTTTGAAGACCCAAAACCCCACACGCCCGGGAGGGACCCCGTCTGGACACGCGACGGCTATGGGCTGCCCTAGGCCGGTTCGCCCGCCCCTAGGGCCTCGAGGTTCGCCGCCCTACAACAAGAAGAACGAACGAAGAACGAGAGAGAAATAACCAGGGAGAGATGTAAAACTAGGGTAAAAAGTAGATAGGTTTTGCGATTGTGTGTTGTTCAATCGGCCGTCACCCCTTAGGTATATAAGAGGCGGCTGGACTTCCCGTGCAAGAAAAAGGCTTGGATTCACGTCCAAAACCCTAGTTTGGGTCCAACTCGGAATCAAACTTTCCAAAACGGTTCGGTTTACAACCTGGCTGCACCTTGCGGGTCATGTTTGCGGCAGTAAACGACCTTGGATGGAAACAAGTCCAAAAGCAATCTTGACCGTTTCGATGAGACGAAAAACTTTCATGTTGAACGATTTTTTATCAGAGGTCATCTTGAGGGTCAAATAGCTCACGCAAAACGGACTGTGACGCAAAACACCCGTCCCTCGCGCTACCGATCAGACATGGCGTCTGGTGGGGCGCGCCATACTTCGCCTCCTGGCAGGGCTACATTCCGATGGCTCTAACTTTTGCATACGAAATTGGATTGGAACGATTTTTATATCGAAATCGATCGTTTCGACGAGACGAAGACAATCTGTGTAGATCATTTTTCCATACGAGGCTGTCTTGAGGGCATAATGAGCCGAATAGTGTTTTGAATACAAAATCTCAGTATTTCAAACACAACTTCGGCCTTCGAGATGAGATCGGATGGCGATGACCCAAACTTCAAAGATGTTTATATCGATAACATGGAACTTTTTTATGTAGATCACTTCTTCATTTGAGGACATATTAACTAAGTTCTTGACCGTGCCAAAATCTGGTGTCAACACATGCCCCCCTGTTTTTTGGCAAAGCTAGCGTGCCGAAAAATAACTTATACCATGTTTGTTCTAAGGACGATGTCAACACTCCATCGGCCATTTACAGTTTCTTAGGGCGATAATTATATATCGGCCACGTTTATGCTTAGGGCGATAATTCTATATCGGCCATTGATTTTAATTTCTTGTTCACATCATACCTTGTAACCGATTACCACCAATCGGCTTTAAAGAGATGGGAATGAACCCGTTCCTTGTAGCACTAAGGAAATCAAACTCCGAGAGGTCACGCCCTGTTAAGCAAGTAACATCAGGATGATTCCAATCCACCGATGCATCGGCCAAAGCAACACAAGCCGAATTATCCGCGTGAATGACTTCTACCTCATCTTTCGGATTTCGGGTTCCGGCAGACCCTTGAGGTTCGAACACTGGGGTGCGCGCGGAGATTCGACCCCCTACCGACTCGCTCCTCACTAAACCGCAGGGACCTAAACTACCAAACTGAACAACACAAGAGACGCAAGATTTATACTGGTTCAGGCCACCATTGCGGTGTAATACCCTACTCCAGTGTGTGGTGCGGTGGATTTCCTCTTGGGCTGATGATGAACAATACAAGGAAGAACAGCCTCGCGAGGGTCTATTCTTGGCTAGTGCGATGAACTGCTAGGAGGAGTTCAATCGCTCTATCTACTAGTTTCTCGGTGGGGATCTCAATGCCTCTACCTTGGGGGTGGCTAGTCCTATTTATAGGCAAAGGCCCTGGGCCTCTTCCCAAATATTGAGCGGGAAGGGTGCCAACAATTGGCCATTTTGAAGGGGAACAGCGGGTACACTTATCCTGACTAAAGTTGGTCCTCGCCTGTCAAAGGCTCTGGTGGTGACGCCGGCTTGGGCTCCACGGTGACCTCCATCTTGCCGTTGGACTGGTCTTGGTCTTGTTGCACTGAAATGGATGCCTTTGTCCGATGCTCTCACCTGCGCTTGCCCCCTTTGCACCAAAGAGGAAAGGAGGACACTGCGCGGGCTAGCGCCCGACTGGCGCCCTTGGTCGTCATGGCTTGCATCATGGGCACCTCGCGAGGTACCCTGCCTTGAACTCTCCGCCTCCTCATGAACCAGCCTAATGAGGCCGTGCCTGAGGAAGCTCTCGATCATCCGCCCCACGAGGCTTGGCCCCTCGCGAGGGTCTCGAGCTTGTGTTGATGAAGATGGGCCGCGCTGGGCCCCCCTTTGAGCCAAGCTACAGGCCGCAGGCAGGCAAGTCTGGGGACCCCCATTCCCAGAACGCCGACAGTAGCCCCCGAGCCCACGGCACGCCCGAACTTGGCCGAGCAGAGAGGCGAAAGGGCAAGTGCGAAGCGTCGCGGGCCCTAACAGCCTGCGGCCTTGGGCACCGCGTGGCGGTTGATTGGACGTGGGCGGCACTGTTCCCCCACGCCCCCTTATTTCATGCCTTGCTAGGCGGACTATTCTGCTGCTTGAGCGCTTTCTGTCCTTCCTTCCCTCGAACTCCAGCTTTCGCATCCAATCCAATCTCAGACCTTCTTCCATCCCCTCCCTATCGTTATGGCCCCGCCGAGGAAAGGGAAAGGGAAGAAGCCCGTGCCGCCACCCCGCTCATCGTCGACGGTGGCCCCCGCCGTTGATTTGCCGGTCATAATCAATCAAGAAGGCCTGGGCAAGGTCCACTCAGCCCTGGCCACCATCTTCAACGAGTGCGGGAGGACGACGGCCTGGCCCGCGTCTCGCTTCTCCGTCGACAGGATCCCCACTGAGGTTCGGTACTTTGCCGATGCCCTGTGGGCGGGACTGGTTCCCCCCTTCTCCGATTTCTTCAACGCCGTGCTTTCCCATTATCAGATCCATATGATGCATCTGGGTCCTGAATCCATCACCCTTCTCATGGTATTTGCCTTTGTTTGCGAGGCAATGGTGGGCATCCTTCCTTCGGTCTCCTTGCTGCGCCACTTCTTCTCTTTGCGCCTCGTCGACCCCACTCAATGCTCGGGGTGTGTGAGCTTCATTGCCGCGCCTGAGACAGCGGCTTCTGGAATTGACTTTAGTCTTCCTCCCCCCGCGCCTGGGTTTCACGAGCGGTGGCTGTATGTGGACGTAGGGGTGCCCAGCCCCCTGCTGACGGAGCCATCTTCGCCTGCTGTCTCCAACTCAGGCTGGGGCCAGGAGACGCTCGCGAGCCCCCGGCTCGCCTTCGTCTGGCACCGCTTCGAGTTCCTGAGGAAGCTTGGCGTGACGGCGCCCAAGATGGTGAAGGAGTTCTTGCTATGCCGTGTCGCCCCTCTCCAGCGCCACTCTCACCGAATGTGGGCCTACAGGGATTGTAGGGACCGCATGCGGCTCCAGGAAGAGGACCTGATGCCTGAGGCGCTGAGGAAGGTGCTCTTGGTCTTGACTGGGGATCCTTCTCCCGGCGACATTCGCCAGGGTGGGGCCTTGCTGTACCTTTGCTCGAACAGGGATGACTTTGTGAGCCAGATGCCTATCTTCGACGAATGGGGGCCGCGCCCTGCTGGCCTCCAGGGGTCTCGCGAGAACCCAATGGTGGGGGTCGCCCTCGCAGCTGCCCGGGGCGACTCTTCCTCAAGTGGCAGGGTAGAGAGGCGTGAGCCTCCGGAGGCTGAGGGTGCCCTCACCGAGATGACAGCACTGGGCGGCGCTCATGAGGGAGCGGCTCCCGAGGCCCGTGCTGCCGCAGTAGAGGGTGGAGAGCCGCCGTTCGCAGTGCCTGCGGCTAAGGCTCCTGAGGCCCCAGCCGCTCTTCTTGGTGAGGTGACCGGCAGCGCGCATCAGGCGGACGCCCCCGAAGCGAGTCGCCTCGATGCTTCCTCCTTGTCGCAAGTTGACCCCTGTGCTCAACTCTTGGGTCATTTCCGCGTGGACTTTGAGGCCCTCCAGAAGAGAAGGGAGGCCCTGGGCGATGATTACCCTTGCCGCCTGCTGAAGTGTAGGAAGTACTACGCCATCGACGAGTAAGCCTTCTCCCTTCCTAGCTTCTGATTCTTCTGTTCTCTTTCCTAATCCTTGCTCTGCAGGGCCCTTCCTTCCAAGCTCATGGAGGCGGATGAGGAGCCATCCTCCTCGCCTCCACCTCCTCCGTCGTCTTCGGTCATCCCGAGCAGCCAGGCCCTTGTGATGAGACCGGTTGGCTAGACGAGCTGTCCTGAAGCACAACGCGACCTCGCGCTCTCCGCGGTCTACCTTCGCTGGCCTTCTCGTGGCATAGCCAGCCTGCCGTGGGCTTCTCGTCTGGCCGTGGACCGTGATTGGCTGGGGTACTACCTGCGCTCTTCACCCGGGGATGGACTGGCTTCAGGCCGGGGCCCTGGCACGGCGCGCCTGACCGTCTCGAGGGCGCCAGCCCCCAGCCCCCTGCCCGAGGGGGAAATGCTGATCCGCGCCCCACGGCGCTCGCTTGGGGTGGATGGTGATGTGGAGGACGTACTTGAGAGCGCCCGGGAGCGCCGCACTCTTCGCCAAGGGTTCCTCCGGAGGGCGGCTGACGCGGTGAGCCTGCTCGGTGAGGAACTCGCTGATGAGGACGCACGCCTTGAGGCTGAGGGCCTCCGACTAGTTGCGGA
Organism: Triticum dicoccoides; assembly: GCF_002162155.2. Taxonomy (NCBI): domain Eukaryota; kingdom Viridiplantae; phylum Streptophyta; class Magnoliopsida; order Poales; family Poaceae; genus Triticum; species Triticum dicoccoides. The sequence goes on from NC_041381.1 coordinate 183,166,518, forward strand.
GAGGCGCACGCTGGAGGCGGCTGTGGCCCTTGCACGCCGTTGGCGCGATCTTGATGATGAGGAGGCCAAGGCATCGCTGGCGGCCTCTCGGGAGGCCCGTTCCCAGGCCGTCGAAGAAACCCGGGAAGCAGACCGGCGGCGAGAGGCCACGGAGGAGTGGGCACAGGAACTCTTGGCCCGGTGCCGCTCGCTGGAGGAGCAGGTGGAGCTGCGTGAGGCGGCCCTCGCGTCGATGAAGGTGGCCTCCGGCGACCCAGCGGAGCTCCAGAAGCGCGAGGAGGCGTTGACACTGGAAGCCGTCGAACGCGCGCGCGAGCACGAGCGCCTGGAGACGAGGAAGCGCTGGGTGACATGGGCGGAGGACGACGCCGCAGCACGGGAGGCCCGTGTCTCGGAGGAGGACGGACGTCGGGTGGCGACGGCGCACCAGAATCTCGAGTGCGAGTTCTCGGAGAGGCTGGAGTTGGTCCGGACTAAGGCCGAAGGTAGGACCTCCGTCCTGAGGGCCAAGCTGGAGGAGGCGATGCGGAGGGTTGATGCCCTTCAGGCCGCACTCGAGGCAGCGCGGGGGGAGTCAACTACTTCCCGCGCCGAGGTGCTTCTTCTTTGCCAACAGGTGGTTGAGGCTGAGGCCGTCGCCTGTCAGAATGCGGACGAGATGCGTCAGCGGCAGCTTTTGGAGCACGAGCACGCCCCCATGCTCACCACGCTTCGGGAGAGGGCCAACATGGCCTTAGGCAACATCTGCGAGGCGACCGTCGGCGAGCCGCGTACCATTAACTATGCCGGCAACCTTTAGTTCTTCACCGACATCGTGACACAGCTGGAGGCACGGTCGGTTCGCGCCAATAGGTTGGTGGAGGAGAGGAGCCGAGCCCTGCTCGGGCGCGCCTTTTCCCGCGTCTTCAGCCATCTCCTGAACATGGATCCTCATTTTGACTTCGACGCCGCCATCGCCCCAGTTCCCCAGGCCGTCCGAGACGACCTGGCGTCCTGGGTGGAGGACCATGTGGACGCCCTTGTGAGGGCCTTTGCTTCGGACAATGATGGTGTGATTGTGGCTGCCGACGAGGGTGGCGTGGTGAACGGCCCTGACGCCGCTGGTGGTAACGCGGAGGGCGATGACGAGGCCAGCGACGCCAGCGACAGCTCGGGTGGCGCTCCTGAGGATGCATTGGGGGATTTATCCGACTGACAGCACACCGTTCCTGTCTCCTTATCCTGCATGAATGGAACTCAGGCTTTTGTCCGGATGGTCGTGAGAGCATTTTTGGGAGGGGGTGCCCCTCATGTAAAAACCTATGTTTTAACGCACTAGTCAATGCTATATTGCTCATAGGCCCGTGCCAAGTGGTTGTCTAGGTGACGGGCCGGCTGGTCAGTTTACCTCCGTCCTGCGCGGGTTTTGGGATGATTTATGGGGGGCTGCGGCGCCCCGAACGCCTCCTGGTCGAATTCGCAGGACCTGCAGTGAAAGAACCTCCCGAGGGGGCGTGACGGCGGCAGTCTGGGCTGCGCGCAAGCTGGACCAGACCCGGCTCGCGAGGCGCTCACGAGGGGAGGTAGCTGAGGCAAGATTGTAACCGAAACGCGAGAGATTGCTCGAACGAGACTAAACACCCCTTCCCTAACACACGCAAATCTCAAATTCGAGTTCAACTTAAATCCAGCGGGGGAAAGCAGCAACCAAGAGCAAAGCAACGAAAGCAAACAAAAGGCCGCGTCCGGCACCTAGTCTAGTCTTGGACGTCTTCTCACCAGCGCGGAGCTAAGTGCTGCCACTGGGCGTGGGAGGGAGCCCCAGTGCCTGAGGCCGGCACCCCTGAGACTCCGGGGCGTGTACAGCCCCACTCATTATTACGTGAGAGTGTCATAGGGCAGAGAGCTTCACAGGCACTGGGCCTTCTTCACAGGTACCGGCCTTGCTTCATATCGCCAGACGAGGGCCCCGCCTTGCGCCACACTCTAGTGCCATCAACGACAACCGGAAACCAGGACGCCGCCGATGGGGTAGAGCGGTCGCCAGCGGTTCCCCCGACGACCATGGGTCCTCCGCCAGGGGCAGGCCCTGAGGCACCTCCCCAGCGGAGGGCCTACCTCCTGGGAATGCCTTGCTCCGAATGCCACAGTGGTGATGTCGGATCTCGGCCCCTCTCCTGCAGCCCCCCGACGCCCTCCTCCTGAGGGGTAAGAGGCTGCCGGAGCGGGGCAGCTGCCTGCTGTGGCGACCTGCACCTCCTGCGACCCATGATTAGTGTATGCCTGCTCCTGAGGGATTAGTGGTACCCGATAATCGTCGCTCCCGGCGTGGCCGGCGGGGCCGTCCCGGGGTTCCTGGAAGAGCTCAGCTTCTGGCGCCTCATCCCCCCAGCTTGGGCTGAGGAGCGAGCCTTGTTCACCCTCGCGCGGGTGCCCCTGATCCACCATGTCGGGCACGTACTCTTTCATGGCCGTTACCCCGAAGGCTGCGCCGTAGGGCTCCGCGTGCCATGTAGCTCTGCTTGACGTGCCAGCCTAGTGGTGGTAGCGCGGCGGCCCACGGGGGTCGTGGGATGCGACGAGTCCTTCCTCGCTGGCGGGGAGCGGAGTCGATGCTGCCGGCGGTCCTGTGCTGACGGCTTTGCTAGTGTTGGTGTAGCTTGGGAGCCCGCGGTTGCACGCGGGGCCCCCGCGCGAGCCGCCCTGGGCCTGAGGCGAGAGCGGAGTGCAGAAGGGGTGAGCCCCCGAGGCGGCGAAGCCCAGGAGCTCCGCCACCCGCTCTAGCAGCACGTCACGGCTGCCTTCCATCAATCTGCACTGCAGCAGCTCTCGGGCCACCGTGAGCGCTGCCCTTGAGTTCGCCTGTTCCCGGCGGGTATACGGTGCCGTGGCCGCGGCGTGGTTGGAGGCCCTTGCTGCCGACCGCGTCTGCCGCGGTGTTAGAGCCGTCGAGGCCTATTCGCGTCGCCCACGGCCCGCAGCGCCTTGCGGACCGCGAGCTGCCTGGGGCATGGGGTCGCCCGGGGCGAGCGGCTCTGCGCGGGCGGGCCAAGCCGCCCATGGGTCAGGGTTGCCCGCCTGGTCGCCGGACATGGTGATGATGATGCGACGGGGCGCGAAGTGGCAGAAGGCGGATCCCGGCGCACCCCTACCTGGCGCGCCAAATGTCGGATTTCGGGTTCCGGCAGACCCTTGAGGTTTGAACACTCGGGTGCGCACGAAGATTCGACCCCCTACCGACTCGCTCCTCACCGAACCGCAGGGACCTAAACTACCAAACTGAACAACACAAGAGACGCAAGATTTATACTGGTTCAGGCCACCATTGCGGTGTAATACCCTACTCCAGTGTGTGGTGTGGTGGATTGCCTCTTGGGCTGATGATGGACAATACAAGGAAGGACAGCCTCGCGAGGGTCTGTTCTTGGCTGGTGCGATGAACTGCTAGGAGGAGTTCAATCGCTCTATCTACTAGTTTCTCGGTGGGGATCTCGATGCCTCTACCTTGGGGGTGGCTAGTCCTATTTATAGGCAAAGACCCTGGGCCTCTTCCCAAATATTGAGCGGGAAGGGCGCCAACAATTGGCCATTTTGAAGGGGAACAATGGGTACACTTATCCTGACTAAAGTTGGTCCTCGCCTGTCAAAGGCTCTAGTGGTGACGCTGGCTTGGGCTCCACGGTGACCTCCATCTTGCCAATGGACTGGTCTTGGTCTTGTTGCACCTAAATGGATGCCTTTGTCCGATGCTCTCGCCTGCGCTTGCCCCCTTTGCACCAAAGAGGAAAGGAGGACACTGCACGGGCTGGCGCCCGACTGGCGCCCTTGGTCGTCATGGCTTGCGTTATGGGCACCTCGCGAGGTACCCTGCCTTGAACTCTCCGCCTCCTCATGAGCCAGCCTGATGAGGCCGTGCCTGAGGAAGCTCCTGGTCGTCCGCCCCGCGAGGCTTGGCCCCTCGCGAGGGTCTCAAGCTTGTGTTGATGAAGATGGGCCGCGCTGGGCCCCCCTTTGAGCCACGCCGCAGGCCGCAGGCAGGCAAGTCTGGGGACCCCCGTTCCCAGAACGCCGACATCATCATCGACCCATTGTATTAAGAATTGATGCATGGTAGATGGCACACATTGGTTAGCATGAACCCAATCGCGGCCTAATATAACATTATAGTTACCTTGCACCTCGGCGATGAAGAATGTGGTGGCCAAAGTTTTGCTTCCCACAGTGAGTTCCATGCACATCACACCTTTGGCTTCTGTCTTTTATCTACCCTCGAATCCATTAAGTACCATATTGGTCCTCATCAATGCATCATCATCCAACCCCAACTTTATGAAGACAGAGTAGGGCATAAGATTTACCACAACACCACCATCAACGAGAATCCTAGCAACCGGCGATCCGTTAATATGACCTTTGAGGTACAATGGCTTCAAGTGTTTCACCAGTTCTCTTGGCTTCTCGAAAATAGCATTCTTAGGACCAAAATCCAGCTGGGCTACCTCTCCTTCTTCACCTATAGCACGAAACTCGGCAGGTAAGTAATATACCACATTAATATCCATACCTTCCCGAACCGGCGTAGATTCATAATCCACCATCTCATCTTCATCTCCCAATGTGTATATTGGGCTTAAAGATTCCTCAATTGAAGGGGATGTTTCAGGTAGTGTGGACGATGTAATAGGGGTCGCATCATCCTCTTTTGGTGGTGAAGGTGTTGCTACAGCTAATGTAGAAGCATCTGTGTTTTGTTTTTGTTTAGGCCTCCACACTTGTTTTGTGAGTGCCATGGGCCGTATTTCACTAAACAATTCGTCCCTTTGCCTCTCCTCTTTGTGTTCTACCTTCTCGTGGTTCCTCATGCGTTGTAATCTCCTTTTCATGGTCTTAGTTAAACCGGGAGGACACCACTTAGGTTGAGTATATTTGGGATCCCTTTGTTTGGTCTTGCTTGTGCTCGCCTCATGATCATCAACCACGGAACCCTGCCGAACAATAACAATATCACCATTAGAAGTAGCCAGATTACCAACAACCGGCTTTTTGATATCCTTTTGCTTGTCGCATTCTGAAATTTCCGCATTAGCTGACTTAAAACGCCACACTTTTTTATTGGCCTTACTTGGAGAATTTTTTGTTGGCCAATTAGCACCATAACTCAAACGGCCTTGGGTGGGATAATAAAGCCTCTCGCGAGCAGGCCTTCTAGGTGTTGTCCACCCCATATGGAAAGCATAAGGAGCCATTGGGGGCTGCCCCCATCCTCCATTGAAGTCTCTCATGTAATATGGCACATAGGAGGGTTGTGACATCCATGGTATCGGCGCCAATGACCCATATGGCCTTGCATAGCGTCGAAACTCTTGCTCCGGAAGCGATCTTGAACGCTTCAAATGTGATGGCCCATTAGAGCTAGAACCGGCCGCTTGACTTGCATATTTGGATAGCAGTATATCAAAAGTTGGCTTGATTCGCTTGCGCTTAGCTTCACTCTTTTCCCACTTGCCAACTTCTGAATTCTTAGGCTTGATAAATTTAACATGAGTATCTTCTTGTACTTGTGGTTGCCCCCCGAGTGTAGCATTTTTTATAGTGATCTTCAACACCTCCTTGCCATCGGGTTGCTTCTCAAGCACAATCTTTCTTCCCAAGACCTTGTCGCCCTCCTTGTTATTCCTGGGTTCACCAATAACAACATTATCCTTATTAGCGGATTCGGCTATGTTAGGCCGAATTAACATTTTCTTCGCTTCCAAGTCCATGGTGTTTATCGGGAAGGGTTGCTTATCAACTTGCATCTCAGCAAAATTCAATCGTCCATCATTAATGGCCGATTGTATCTGTCATCGGAAAACATTGCAATCATTAGTAGCATGAGAAAATGAATTATGATATTTGCAATGAGCACGTCGTTTCAGCTCGTCAAACGGCGGTATGGTGTGTGATATTCTAATCATCTTATCTTGCAAGAGAGCATCAAATATTTTATCACACTTAGATATATCAAAAGTAAACTTCATCTCCTCATCACGATTCTTGCGAATCGGCTTAAGAGCATTGCATGTATAGGATTTGGCCTTTGAGGACCAAATAAACTCAGTAGTATAGACATCAACCTCATCGTCCGAATTATCATCATTGTATTCAACCATATGCATTCTAGGACGATCGGTTGTAGACCTATGGACCTCTTTACTTCGACTCTCTTGAGCCAACGCCTTTTGCAAGACTTGGTTAATATTCAAAAACTCATAAGTTTCTAGCCTCTCTTTAATGTGAGTTTTTAAACCATTAAGAACAACATCTGTCAAGTCTCTCTCTGTTATCACTAAGCTATACCATCGGTTCTTTATATCTCTAAATCTCTTGATGTAATCGGTGACCGATTCATCATGTTTCTGCCTAACCGATGTAAGATGTGACAACTTTAGCTCATTATCGCCACTATAAAAGTGATCATGAAACTTTTGCTCTAATTGCGACCATAAGAGAATTGAGCCATGTGGTAAAGCAGCAAACCATGAAAATGCGGTGCCAGTTAAAGACAAGGGAAATAAACGTACTTTCAACTCTTCTATGGAACCTGCTTCACCCAACTGTGCTAGATACTGACTCACATGCTCCCAAGTTGTTTCCGTACCCTCACCACTAAATTTAACAAAATCAGGAACCTTATAACCTTGAGGGTACGAAATTGCATCGAAGTTTTCAGGATAAGGATTTTGGTACACACGACTCTTTACTTTCGGCTCGTTTCCAAAAGTTTCTAGAAACATCTTATGCAAATCCTCCCTTAATTTAGCTAAAATTGGATCAGAGGTAGATGCAGATGTTTGTGGCAATGACATAGGAGCAACCTGAGCACTAGCTAGCGGTGCAACTTGTGGGATGGGTGCCGAACCATAATTCGGCGGAAGACCAAACATGCTTGCGCCTATAGGTGGTGTGACAAAGTGATTCGGCGTTGACGCCGAATTGGGCACACTCATAATAGGATTAGAATATGTAGGTGCAGCCACAAGTTGGTTGGTTTGAGTAGGGTAAAAATTCAACGGCATATTATATTGTTGTTTCATAGGTGGTGCCGATGAAATAGGTAAAGTTGGACTAGGGTTTTCAGATATACCAACAATACCACTAGATGACGGAGGCATATTTTTCTGAGCATTAGCACTAGCCACAAAAGAATTGTATGCCATCACATTACCCTCACTAACAAGACTCTCAATCACAGCCACTTGCTTTGGAGAAAAAACTTTACTCACAGTGATTTCATCTTGTTCGCCAATGAGAGGAGGGAAATTGACGTTTCCAACCAGAGTGATGTTGCCTTGACGGTCCTTCTTGAAACTTGAAAGAAACGCCTCCAAATCCTCCTCCTCGCGCTTCTTCTTGAGCGCCTCAAAAGCCTCTTCACGCTGCTTCTTGCGTGCTTCGTAGGCTTGGCGATGTTCATCCGATAGTTCATCAAGACCGGGCTTAATGATGTTATCGGCGCTAACTTCTGAGGGCTTGGGGACATCCGACATGGTTGATGATGATTCTTGATCTTTCTTCCCCAATGGAGTCACCAAAAAGTGTGTTCGCACACAAACACGTCACCGTGTACCTCCAACGCCGAGGGTGATGCACCGCAGCTCATGTTGAAGGAGACCCGTCCGGAATCGCGGTACGCAGGCAATCCGGCGGGTGCTTTTGAAGACCCGAAACCCCACACGCCCGGGAGGGACCCCGTCTGGACACGCGGCGGCTATGGGCTGCCCTAGGCCGGTTCGCCCGCCCCTAGGGCCTCGAGGTTCGCCACCCTGCAACAAGAAGAACGAATGAAGAACGAGAGAGAAATAACCAGGGAGAGATGTAAAACTAGGGTAAAAAGTAGATGAGTTTTGCGATTGTGTGTTGTTCAATCGGCCGTCACCCCTTAGGTATATAAGAGGTGGCTAGACTTCCCGTGCAAGAAAAAGGCTTGAATTCACGTCCAAAACCCTAGTTTGGGTCCAACTCGGAATCAAACTTTCCAAAACGGTTCGGTTTACAACCTGGCTGCATCTTGCGGGTCATGTTTGAGGCAGTAAACGACCTCGGATGAAAACAAGTCCAAAAGCAATCTTGACCATTTCGACGAGACGAAAAACTTTCATGTTAAACAATTTTTTATCAGAGGTCATCTTGAGGGTCAAATAGCTCGCACAAAACGGATTGTGACGCAAAACACCCGTCCCTCGCGCTACCCATCAGACATGGCGTCTCGTGGGGCGCGCCATACTTCGCCTCCTGGGAGGGCTACATTTCGATGGCTCTAACGAACTCGGATTGGAACGATTTTTATATCGAAATCGATCATTTCGACGAGACGAAGACAATCCGTGTAGATCATTTTTCCATACGAGGCTGTCTTGAGGGCATAATGAGCCGAATAGTGTTTTGAATACAAAATCTCAGTATTTCAAACACAACTTCGGCCTTCGAGATGAGATTGGATGGCGATGACCCAAACTTCAAAGATGTTTATATCGACAACACGGAACTTTTTTATGTAGATCACTTCTTCATTTGAGGACATATTAATTAAGTTCTTGACCGTGCCAAAATCTGGTGTCAACACTATCGTGCATACTGCTTTGCTCTTGTATCACTGTATTTACTCATACAAACTTATTTTTAGATTGAAGGATTCAACGAAACTCCAATGGCACAGCAGGTATGTTTACACATTTTTCTTTAACAGGTTTGCTCTTATCAATAGCTCTGTTTATTTCAATTTAAATTGTGTATACAGTTGACTTCTCATATCATGCACATTACTAGCATCATAATAGAGTCAATAGTGTTGTTGTACATGTAGACCCATGGTACCCATCTGAAATCTTGTTGTGCAGTGTAGTTTCCCACGCTTTGTATTCTTTCAGTGTTGCTTTGTCTTGAACTGATATGATTTGAACCGTGACTCTATTTTGATTTGTCAAGACAATGCAGTGACCATAGGACATAGATATATGTTTGTTTGATGCTTTTATTATGTACTACTTGGCAATAGAAGACTTGGTAGTTTAATCCTGTCCACCTTACTAATGAACTGGTTCACCGAAATGAGTTTCATTTACTAGTACATGCTAAACCTATTATGTGTCTACTTGTTTCTTCCTTTAGAATGCTGACAGAATATTGCGGAAGAGTGCCTTATTAAGCAATGGTAAAGGAAGTAATGCAGATAAGATTCAGGATAGTGAGACATCCTTGTTGGTCTGCAACAAAGCTGATAAAACAGCTAAGGAAAACTATCTTGAAGACAGTGAGACAACCCCAAAGTCCTGTCTTGGTTTAGTGTTTGAGTTACTAGCCACTACCGCTTGCACAAGCTATTCAAACTCGCTGTCTGAATCAGTTCGGTTTCTTAAGTCTCAACTACAAGCTGAAATACATCGATCAGCTGTGTTGCGACAAGAAGTGGAAGGACTGCGGAAGTCCCTGGAGCATTCAGATGCATACTTTCTGATGCAACAACAAGCATTGGAGGATTTTAGCGCCAAATAGGACAAAGCTAATAAGATTGCTAAGCTTATTGCCAGCATGGTGGATACCCAGGATAATGTTTCTTGAGCTATTCTTTAGTTGTTTCAGTTATGGACTTGTTTTGTTGCCACATTTATTTGCACTGGTGGCCAATTTAGACGGCCAATGTATGTAATATGCTGCTTTGTTTCCTATATTTGCACTGGTGGCGAACTTTGATGCCCAGTGGATGTAATATGTGTAATAGCCGTAATAGCCTAGCGTTAGTTCCTTGCTTATTTATTTCCTTATTGTCTTGTTTAGTTGTTTTCTTGTAGTCACTATAGTTCTTTTTCCGTGTTTTTCTAGTGGCCACAATAACCATGGCAACACACGGACTATTGTGACCATGGTCCTGCTACCTGCTGTAGTGACCATGGCCCCCACGGGCTGTAGGATCCATGGCCTTCCACGGGGTGTAGGATCCATGGGCCTTCTACGGGCCGTCTCACCTATGGGCCTTCTACGGGCCGTATAATCGTTTCGCCAAACATGGGCCGTACTATTCGTGGACCAATGACGGACCGCAAAATTGGCCGTAAACGGGCTAGAGTGGAAATTATCTGTATACGACCAATTTCGCGGCCCGTTTACGACCAATTGGCTATTAATGGGCGAAGAGTTACAAAGGGCCTCATATGGGCAGAAAGACGTCATGGGCCATACATGGGCCGGAAGTTACAACGGGCTGGAATCATACTGGACGGCCCAGATGGCGCTACTAGGCTTAATTCGGATAAGCCGTAACGGGCCGTGACCTAGCAGGCTGTAAATGGGCTATATGCTAACATGTTGTTAACAGGCTTTCCGTGGGCCGGCCTGCTACCTATTTGACCAAGTCAAATGGGCCGGCCTTTTCAGCGGAATGTGCCTCTGTTGGGCCGTGCCACGCGTCGACGTATCATAGGCGCCTCCTGTCCAATGAGTGGATGACATCTGTCCCAACGGTGAGCCAACACGTGTTTCCTCCGGCCAATGAGAATTTTACACATGGAAATCCCCATTGGTCCGGGCTGTTAACGGGTTATCGGATCCAAAATCGGACCCGATAGCTTAACGGCGACCTGTTACGGTGGATGCCACGTGTCGGTTACCCTTGACAAAAACACTTCCATGACGCGCCATTTATCGTCATGGAAGTAGACACTTTCGTGGCGATAATTCTAGTAATGTCATGGAACACTTCTATGATAGCACAGGTATGACTATCTTGATTCTGTCATAAAATCATCATGGATGTACATGCATGATAGAAAACGTGACCTACTGTGACAAACACGTATCATCACGGAAGTGTATTTTTTTGTAGTGTGGGAATCCTAATTCCACCTTTTCTTTCCCTTCCCCCTTTCCCTCTCCACCTCCTATGGCCCTATAGGGCGCACTAGCCCCTTGTGGGCTGGTGTGTTCCTTCACAAGGCCCATATGGCCCATAGGATTGCCAGGGGTACCCGAAACACCTTCCAGTGACCCGATAAGTACCTGATACTCTTTGGAACACTTCTGGTGTCCGAATATCATTGCCCTATATATAAATCTTTACCTCTCGACCAATTCAAGACTCCTCTTCATGTCCGTGATCTCATCCGGGACTCCGAACAACATTCGGTCACCAAATCACGTAACTCATATAATACTAAATCGTCATCGAACATTAAGCGTGCGGACCCTACGGGTTCGAGAACTATGTAGACATGACCGAGACACCTCTCTGGTTAATAACAAATAGCGGAACCTAGATGCTCATATTGGCTCCTATATATTCTACGAAAATCTTTATGATCGAACCGTTATGACAACATACGTTATTCCCTTTGTCATCGATATGTTACTTGCCCGAGATTCGATCGTCGGTATCTTCATACCTAGTTCAATCTCATTACCGGCAAGTCCCTTTACTCATTCTGTAATACATCATCCCTCAACTAACTCATTTGTTACTTTGCTTGCAAGGCTTCTTATGATGTGCACTACCAAGAGGGCCCAGAGATACCTCTCCGATACTCGGAGTGACAAATCCTAATCTCGATCTATGCCAACCCAACAAATACCTTCGGAGATACCTGTAGAGCATCTTTATAATCATCGAGTTACGTTGTGACGTTTGATAGCACACAAGGCATTCCTCCGGTATCCGGGAGTTCCATAATCTCATAGTCAAAGGAATATGTATTTGACATGAAGAAAGCAATAGCAATAAAACTGAATGATCAATATGCTAAGCTAACGGATGGGTCTTGTCCATCAGATCATTCTCCTAATGATGTGATCATGTTCACCAAATGACAACACATGTCTATAGTTAGTAAACTTAACCATCTTTGATTAACGAGCTAGTCTAGTAGAGGCTTACTAGGGACACGGTGTTTTGTCTATGTATCCAAACATGTATCAAGTTTCCAATTAATATAATTCTAACATGAATAATAAAATTTATCATGATATAAGGAAATATAAAATAACAACTTTATTATTGCCTCTAGGGCATATTTCCTTCAATCTCCCACTTGCACTAGATTCAATAATCTAGTTCACATCGCCATGTGATTTAACACCAATAGTTCACATCTTTATGTGATTAACAACCATAGTTCACATCGCCATGTGGCCAACACCCAAAGGGTTTACTAGAGTCAATAATCTAGTTCACATCGCTATGTGATTAACACCCAAAGAGTACTAAGGTGTGATCATGTTTTGCTTGTGAGAGAAGTTTAGTCAACGGGTCTGCCACAATCAGATATGTATGTATTTTGCAAATCTATGTGTACAATGCTCTGCATGGAGCTACTCTAGCTAATTGCTCCCACGTTCAATACGTATCTAGATTCAGACTTAGAGTCATCTAGATTGGTGTCAAAGCTTGCATCGACATAACTCTTTAAGATGAACTCTTTATCACCTCCATAATCGAGAGACATTCCCTTAGTCCTCTTAGGTAACTAAGGATAATTTTGACTACTGTCTAGTGGTCTACTCCTGGATCACTATTGTACCCCCTTGCCAAACTCATGGTAAGGTACACAATAGGTCTGGTATACAGAATGGCATAGAACCTATGGCTGAGGCATAGGGAATGACTTTCATTCTCTTTCTATCTTCTGTCGTGGTCGGGCTTTGAGTCTTACTCAACTTCACACCTTGCAACGAAGGCAAGAACCCTTTCTTTGATTGATCCATTTTGAACTTCTTCAAAATCTTGCGAAGGTATGTACTCATCAAAAGTTTTATCAAGCGTCTTGATCTATCTCTATAGATCTTGATGCCCAATATGTAAGCAGCTTCACCGAGGTCTTTCTTTGAAAAACTCCTTTCAAACACTCCTTTATGCTTTCCAAAAAATTCTACATCATTTCAGATCAACAATATGGCATTCACATATACTTATCAGAAATGTTGTAGTGCTCCCACTCACTTTCTTGTAAATACAGGCTTCTCCGAAAGTATGTATAAAACTATATGCTTTGATCAACTCATCAAAGCGTATATTCCAACTCCCATATGCTTGCACCAGTCCATACATGGATCGCTGGAGCTTGCACACTTTGTTAGCACCTTTAGGATCGACAAAACCTTCTGGTTGCATCATATACAACTCTTCTTTAATAAATCCATTAAGGAATGCAATTTTGACATCCATTTGCCAGATTTCATAAAATGCGGCAATTGCAAACATGATTCAGACAGACTTAAGCATCGATTCGAGTGAGAAAATCTCATCATAGTCAACACCTTGAACTTGTCGAAAACCTTTTGCAACAACTCGAGCTTTACAGATAGTAACACTACCATTAACGTCCGTCTTCCTCTTGAAGATCCATTTATTCTCAATGGCTTGCCGATCATCGGGCAAGTCCACCAAAGTTCACACTTTGTTCTTATATATGGATCCTATCTCAGATTTCATGGCCTCAAGCCATCTGTCGGAATCTGGGCTCATCACAGCTTCTTCATAGTTCGTAGGTTTGCCATGGTCTAATAACATGACTTCAAGGACAGGATTACCGTACCACTCTGGTGTGGAACATGTTTTGGTTGACCTACGAAGTCCAGTAGTAATTTGATCTGAAGTTTCATGATCATCATCATTAGCTTCCTCTCTAGTTGGTGTAGTCATCACGAGAACGAATTTCACCGATGAGCTACTTTCCAAATTGAGAGAAGGTACAATTACCTCATCAAGTTCTACTTTTCTCCCACTCACTTCTTTCGAGAGAAATTCCTTCTCTAGAAAGTTTCCATTCTTGGCAATAAAGATCTTACCTTCGGATCTATGGTAGAAGGTGTACACAATTGTTTCCTTAGGGTATCCTATGAAGACACACTTCTCCGTATCCTTGCTCCCATGGTCTTGGAGAGCAAACACAAGAGTTGTCACCCTCCGATAGAGATCACGCGGATCCTCATCTTATAGCATCACGAATTCATCGGCCTCATCAAGGATCACTTCAAAGTCGGACTGTTGGATGCTTGAGCTCCCCTTGTACAAAGATATGATGTGTTTCCAACAATCCTTTGCACGAGTGGAGGGATGCAAGTGAGATAGATCTTTGTGAGGAATCACATCTTGAAGGATGAACAAGGCGCAATGATTGTATTGATTGCTCACTTCTTCTCTTGGGGTGAGATTGTTTGGATCATGCAGCTAGAAGCCTTGCTCAATGATTCTCCAAAGGTTTATTGAGTTGTGATTCAAATGAGACTTGATGCAAAAAAACCAATTACTAAAATCACCCTTAACAAGCTTAGGAGGAGGACCAAGATGGTTAATGCACGGTGTAGGGACCGGTCCTTCATAGACCGGGGGAGGGGGAACCGAGGCAAAGGTCCCATTCTTGTTGTGAGGGGAAGAAGTTTGAGTTCCTTTAGCCGCTTCCTTGCCAGAATTGGCTGGGATTAACCACAAGCAGAGGATCAGGAGTGGCTTTCAAACCCTCAAGCAATTATTTAAGCATGTACTTGACTTTAGTCGTCATAGACGTCTTAAGTGAAGCCATGGCTTCATTTAAGTCATTTCGTGTGATTGAAGTCAACTCCACGGCCTCGGGCACTTCTGTAACGCCCCGGATTCGATGCGCCAGGTGTCTGCCAGTTATTCGCCGCCGTTGCCATGTCATTTTCTTGCATGTTGCATATTGCCATGTCATCATGTGCATCTCATTTTGCATACGTGTTCGTCTCGTGCATCCGAGCATTTTCCCCGTTGTCCGTTTCGCAATTCGACACTCCTATGTTCCCCGACGCCCCCTTTTGCCTCTTTTCGTGTGCGTGTATTAAAAATTCTCGAATGGATTGAGGTTTGCCAAGCGGCCTTGGTATAGCACCGGAAGACCGCCTGTCAAGTTTCGTGCCATTTGGAGGTCGTTTGATACTCCAACGGTTAACCGGGTAACCGTAAAAGCCCCTTTTGTCTTGCATCCCAACACCCTTCCAGAGTGGTCCAAAACCCATCCAAACCCCCTCCATGCTCTCGATCGTTCGATCACGATCGTGTGGGCGAAAACCGTGCCTCATTTGGACACTCCTAGCTCCCAGAACCTATAAATATGCCCTCCCTGTCCAAATTCATGGATGAATTCCCCCAAACCCTAGATCCACCTCCTCTGCGCTGCCAGACACGTCCGGATATCACCAGACATGTCCGCCGTTGCCCCCTCAGCGAATCCGGAGCCGCCAAGTGTCGCGCCACCGCCCCAGCTCCTCCCCCGCCGC